>NC_083565.1:32847976-33037954 GCF_019925205.1 Metopolophium dirhodum | reverse complement strand
TATTTTTTAACATGCACTATTTCAAGGGCTCTTAACCTAAGTCGCGCACCACTCTAAGGAGGAGTGACACAATTTCGTAAGGAGGGGGGGGGGGGGATGTGAAAATGTTTAAAAAGAACACGAATTTATTTAGTTATTTTGTTATGTAGGTAATACATATTAATTAATAGGTATTTCTTAAATTTTTTTTATTATTTTATTTGAAACATTATTTTTAAATATTGGGATCAATAAAACTATTTTTATATAATTACTATTTTATATCAATTAGAATTTGTTTGTAAACCAAGTAATAAATAAATGGTTACCAAGTAAAAAAACCGTTATCTATATTATAAATTTGAATTCAATTTACCGCATTTGCGTCTAGTAGAAACAAACGTACTCACATATTTCGTTCCATTCTGGTTATTAAGCAAGGTGCCTATTTTTATAGATGTCATTAATCTCAATACTTCCAGACTGAACTTTTGGATCGGAGATATGAAGACGCGCGCTGCATTTTGCTTGGCGGAGACGCACAGCTCTGACACTAGACAATATTATATACTCAAAGGGACCGCGTTTCGCCGGAAGAATAAATAATTACGTAAGTTTTGTCCTACTACTCTGTTTGACGCGGTAGACCTAATGTAAATATTTATTGTCAGACAAACTTATATACCCGCTAGACGTAGAGTTGTTATATCCCAGCTTTCATATTAAAAACCAAAAAAATATGTATTTTTATCTTATTTCAATCTTTTTCATCGAATACCAGAATATATTACAGATCATAAAGATACTAGTATTGTGTACTAGATAAGTTTCAATTAGCGAGATGTAGAGAGAGATGGAGATGGAGCGAGATGTAGACGGATGAAGATAGCTGTTTCTTCGACGACAGCGTGTGCTACAGTACAGCTAGGTTTCACTGGAAGAGTCGATGTTTATGCGTAAGTTTGTTTTTATATTATTTTGGTCTTACATTTACTTTTTAGACTTGAATTAAATATTTATTGTCGCGGAAAATCTGTTAACTAAGTAACGTAGAAGCATATACGTTTACTACTGCCTACCAAAGGTGCAATGTATAATAAAAATAAATTATACGCCATTCCGAACAATCCAAACGCTGTCTTACTCGTAGTCGAGTTCTAGTTGATAACTGACTTGTGAATAAATGTAATTTTTGTTAGGTATAAAAATAAAACTAATAAACCCTTGAATACAACATTTAAAAATACAAACTCTGTGTAATAAAAATTAATATTAGGTATTTATTGGTAGGTTTATATAATATCTGTAGACTGTAACGCATAGGTCATTAGAATATTGTAGAACATTTTACTAGAACGTTTCAGTGTTTTGAAGACTAAGTTTCGTAGCAGATTTTGATTCTGTCACGGGGTATGTGTTCTCTTATTTCTCAGTAGGTTTTTTTTTATTATAGTTAATTGATCAGGGGATGTATTGCCCGAAAATTATCAATATTTGTATTGTAACTATACTGGTATAACACTATTCGGGCTATCAATAAAGTCGTGTTCAAAATTAAAAAATTGGTGAGGTATGATATTTTTTTAAGCAATTCTTTCGAGTAGGGAATTCGTTCAATGATATTTAAATATTTTCACCGATAATCAAGTACGATGACTTGTAGGTAACTAGAGACTGAGTGAATAGGAATTAGGAAGTGTGTGATATGGCGAAGATAAGGAAATGGATCAACAGGATTTCAGAATGTTTGGTGTATGAAAGGGAAAGATGAAAAAGAAATGTAAGGTTAGAGTAGGTAAGTGGAGTGAGAGTAGCAGATATGAGAATAATAAGTAAGGTGTTAAGGTACAAAAGAGGATAGAATAAGAAATTAATTAATTAAGGGTAGTGTAGGGTAGTGTACATATTGTAGTGAAAACAAGAGAGAATAGGTTTAGGTGGTTCGGTCACTGTATGATAAGTGATAGTGAGAGTGGCTGTAGAAGTTAATTTACGGGAGAAATGATGGACGAGAAGACTGAAGAAGAGATGGATAGACAGAATACCGATCATATGGAGGTGTGGAATGAGAGTGGCTGAACCTGTATATAGCTGTGAGAGACGGGGGAAGAAAAAGTGCAAAGGTAGAATAGTTATGTTAACAATGCCGAATACGTAGGAAAAGATCTTGAATTGCAAAGGCCCTATTGACTCTTTGGCTTCAACTAACCATAGGTTTACCTAACTAACCTTCTTATGACTTATTAGGAAACATTGAATAAAAAGACCCTGAGTTGCAGGTTTCTGAACTTAAGTGTTTGATTATCAAGTTGATCCTTTGATTGTTGACACCTTAATCCATGCTATGGATGAACCCCATAGATAATAAAGATATCGATAGTCCACGCCTATGTTAAATACATTTGAGGCGGCGTTCCCGGAGGGGAAGGCTATTGAGGCTACTTTATATTGATAGTCGATAGTCGATACTCGATATAAGTATACTTTATTTGGCCTCAATTTATTGTTCCCCTTGAAGACCGCTGATAAGACCATTATGTCCCATCCATATCTTTATTATCTATGATGGAGCCATACCCAGCTCACTCGTGTAAACTTGTTGCCGGTTGGGATGTCAGCGCACTATTTGTTTTCCATCTTTGACCCACGCGTAGCATACCAAATGTACGATTAAGAAAACACAAAAATGATTGGGTCAGAGAGAGAAATCAATGGTGCGCTAAAAATCTGACATCCTCTTAGTGCTATCAAGTTGAAGAAGCAGTTGATTGTTGACAATTTGACATTTAACATTAACTGTGGTAGGTATAATGATTGGAAGTAAAAGTAATTAGCAGGGCTGTGAATTTAATGCAATGAAAAAGTGTTAAATATTTGCCTGCATGTATGCACTAAAAACAGGCAAATATATGCACCGAAATATTCAAAAATATGCACTTAAAATTCAAAAAAATACTGAATGAAAACGTTTTCATTAAAAATTTTTTAAATTAATAAATTATAATTCAAATTGGTTTACAAAAAAAATTCTTTATTTACACACTTGGTAGATAGGTATGTAGGTAGGTAACGGATGAACCGAAAATATAAAAACATTTTAAGAAAATAAGCATAAATACGAAGAAATCATGAAAACATGCAATTATATTAACTAACAAAAAAAAAAAACCCATATTGGTAACGGTGTTGTAATAATAAGGATCTCCCCAAAAAAAATATGTACTAATAGTTCAAACAAATCATAAAAGCCAACTGTAATAAATATTAATTTATGAAAAAGTATATTAAAAAGCATTATTATTATAAATGAAACAAAACTTTGAACTATGGACCGTGACATAATATAGGTATTTCTATATTTTTAGCTCCATAATTTCTGTTAAAATATTAGGAAAATGTATATGTATTAAGTACCGTAAAAGTGCTAAATTTGAGCTATTACTTAAAATATTATATTCATAACAAATTATCATAGAAGGTTAGGTACTGTTATTCCACATACTTATTATAGTTTAATTTAACTACAACATTCTAGTAGAGTCTGATAAAATTTGGTTCCACGACTTTGATCATACAAACTTTAAATACTAAACTATGGGTCTGAAATTTAGTTTATATAGATGTAAATAATTCAAAACATATATTGCTTCAAAATATAAAAATAAAGTGTCTTGTATTGTAGTAGGTTGGTAACTTTCAAAAAAAAAAACTAAAAAAAATCATACTTTAAATCTATGTATAATATACGTATATTGTAATAAATGTTCAAATGTTTACTATAGTACATTATAAAAAATTAACTTAAGTTCAATATAATACATTATAATTGGTGTTCAAATAAACATTTCATACCAAAAATTTTGTTAATTCACACAGTCTCTCTTCAATTTTAAATTTTTCTTCAAATTATCTACAAAATATAAATGTAGTATTTAATCATTTATCTAAAAGAGATGTGCCGGGTCGCCACATTACTATATCGAGGGGCCATGGTTCAAGTGTCGTCCATAAATATCATAACATATATTATATTAGAAATACAAACTTAATATTTCACTAACAGTAAATATTATAAAAAAATATTACGAAATGTACTATACTCATATTATATTATGATTGTATTAGTTACAAACTCTTGAATTAAGAGTTATGTGTGAGGATTTAATTGATTTCCTAAAAGGAAATGTCTCAAGGTTTCCTCAGTAAGTTGAGGGACCGTAGTTAAAGTGCTGTCCACCAATAAAGTACCCGAAAAAAAAAAAAAAAACGATTAATTCAAATATAGAACTTATATCATATACTTTTATCAATTGTGTTAGCCACGGTCTTGTGTAAATGATATTGTCTTATGTTTTCCCAATCTAATTATACAAAATACTGAAAATTAATGAAATCACAAATATTAGTACAATAGAGAGACTGTGCATTGATTTACAAATTTGTCTTAAATTTACTTTTTGCATAGAGAATAATATGAAGGTGGGCTGAGCTTTTAATATCAGAGTATGGGGGACAGGGCTGGGAATTCATATTATGAATTGAAATTAGGGTTCTAAAAATTCATGAAATTTATTTTTGTTAAAATATTTCATTTTAATGAAAAATTAAATAAAATATTTTTTTTTAAATTGTAGTAAGAAATACAGTTAATTTTTACTTAGTAAGGTAGATATTTATTGCCTTTGTGTATAAGTATAATATACCTATATGGCTAAATAATATGAATCATAATGTATACATATAACTATATAAGTATATAACATATAAGATATAAAATATTAAAATATATATACATTTATTATAATGTAATGTATATGAAATATGAATAAATTGATATAATGATTATGATATATCAATATCAGTATATCACTTAAAGTATTGTTTTTTGAGTTCAAATAAAAAACAAATTCATGAAATATAATTATTGGTATTATATTTATAAATAATAAATAATAATTATAAAACTTTAAAAATATTAACAAAAATAAACCTCTCTTTGGCAACTGTGTATGATTTAAAAATTAAAATAATAAATATAAAATTAAAATAAAACCTATAGTATATTAGATATAAATCAAAATATATAATAAAATAGGTCGAGATTTAAAATTTTATTTTTAATTCGGATGATACCTCATTAAAAATACTATCTATACCAGATCTTGATCCTTCATCATTTGAATCAATTGAATCTGTTTCTATTTCCAAATCACTAATTGAGTTTTTCTTGTAATTCTGCTAATTCATGATCAAAATTTTCTACATCTGGAGTTGGATCATTTACAAGTAAATCATTTATTTTGTCTGGTTTTTCATACTTATACATTTACTTTTTTGTTTCCTTCATTCATTGTCACTTGACGAAAACATTTGTGAATTAAACTTTTAACTTTACCCATATTAAGTTATAAATTATATATATAACTATTATATAACAATTAACTCATAAATTAAAATAGATTATTTTTTTTTTATTAAGTAACCCGCGGCAACATAGGCCATTGGGTGTGGGAAGGGCACTGTAGGTTTTTTATATTGGGTAGGTTGATACACGTGTGTTGTGTTTGGCAGAATTTCTAATGGGGCATCCGTAGGTTTCTGCCGTAACCCGGGGTGGGGGGATGGCGGTACTTGTTCTCCGGACACCGTAACTTGCACGGAGAAAAATGCCGAGGACCGAACTTGGACCGGCTGTGCCGAATCCGTCGCGTTAGACCGCTCGGCCACCTCGTCCCCCAATAGATAATTTATTAACACGTTAATCGTAATAACTTTATATATTTATACCTTATACGTTTTGTAACGCTAACGTCGCTACTCGCTAGCACAAACACACACAAGTCACAAATACTGAAATACCCAATGGCCAACGGTGTTATTGAATATGCGGTAGCGGTATTTCTATTTCCGTTATTGGCGAAGAAAATGTAGATATTATCATGATTTTCTTTATACAATATTCTATGTTTATACTTCATTAGCTGATATTGTCATATGGATGATAAATATGAAATCAGTGTGACCATATAATTATGACTTTATTATGGACATACCAAAAAACACACCATTTTGAAAAAAAAATATTTTTCAATATTTCATTGAAATATTTCAAGGAGGGTGAAAGTTTCAATTTTGAAATATTTCAAAGTGAAAATTTCATGTGAAATATTTCATACTCATAACCCTAATTGAAATATTTAAATAATAATAGAGATTCGTTGATTGCATTTATGTGCTTCAAATTGTTTACACGAGTGAGCTGGGTATGGCTCCATCATAGATAATAAAGATATAACATAATGGATAGGACATAATAGTTTTATCAGCGGTCTGATCTTAGAGGGGAACAATTGAGGCTTCATCCATAGCATGGATTAAGGTGTCAACAATCAAAGGATCAACTTGATAATCACTTGAGTTCGGCAATCTGTAACTCAGGATCTTTTTATTCAAAGTGTCCTAATGAGTCATAAGAAAGTTAGTTAGGTAAACCTATGGTTAGTTGAAGCTATGGTGATGATAGACGACTACCATCACCGGTCGTGAGCTTTGCGATGATCTTTTCCTACTAACTATCAAGGTATTCGATATTGTAAACATAACAATGAAAGAAAATATTTAAATATTATTAATTTGGTTAGGTTAGGTTGGGTTGGGATAGGGCAGGAAATTAGATGTTAACTAATTATCATAGTTTTTAACACGGTCTTAAAGAATGTCAGCAAGAGTTGTACCAGTATAGTTATTAAAAACTTAAATACAGCCAACATTAAATAATGATTTTTTTACCACAACTAATTATAAAATGTATTTTAAAATATAACAAAATATTATTTAATTAGGGTTTTATAAGGTTTTCAATACTTATGAGTTTTTGTAAATAGAAAATGTATAAAATCAATAGTTTGAATTTAATATATGGTTTTGTGTTTTAATATTCTATTGTCAAAGAATTCTCAGATTTTCCTTTCCACATTTTTTTACATTGTACTAAATCTAATTTTTTTCCGCAAATATTTACAAAGACTAAAACAGATATCTGACTATGTTTTTATTTGCATTTAGACTTTATAGTTTGTAATTTAATATTGACTGTAGACCCACCAAACACAATATTATTTTAAATTAAACATTTTATGTCCTTAATAAATAACAATCACATAGTAGAGTCCGTGCAGGACCTTTTATCATTTAATTTCTTTGCATCCTTTATAATTTACATTTATTTTTATACATTTTCTAATACATATATTACCCTGATACACCTCTGATCATAATAACTGTTTGCATTATTATAATGTAAACAACACCTAGTTTTTGGATTGTAGTTAATATGTATTGCAGTATTTAGCTTCCAGCGTATTCTTTTGTTTGGTGTTATTTCACCCAGATTACTCAAACAATTTTTTTTTCACTTCAATCAACTCTAGTAGATTTTTTTGTATAAACATTTTTCAAGATTAACCGGCTATACCTGGGAGTACGCTGAGTACCTGTGTACATAATATATAATTTGAAAAGAGACTGGCTACGTTCTCTCACGTTCCCCATTTAATTTATTTTTTTATATATTTAACTTTTTTTGATTCTTTTATATATATCTTTTTTTAAAACATTAACAACTTGGTGCCATATGATTTTTTTAAATTTTTTATCTGCTTCTTAAAATGCGTTTGCCTGCGGTAGCCCAAGTTCCCCTTTCAATTTTTTTTCATAATTTTAATTCAATTGATTATTAATATGAATATTTTCAAATTTGTAAGCCTTCAGAAAATTTTTTTCTGTCATTTAATTCTTATCTAGATATTTCTATATAAATTTATTAAACACTGACAAGCCAGCGCCAACACCCTCCTTCATATTTTTTTTTTAGAAATGTAACTTTAGTTGAATATTTTGTGTTGACTTGAATATTGATAACTTGGTGCCTGTAAATAACCATTCTTTAATGAACTAAATAACCCTTATCTTTAATGAACTAAATATTTTAAATAATTTTTTCTGTTTAAGATTCTTGGCATTTTAATTTGTACTTTGTAATGTATATTCCTACATTTAAATTTTTTCAAAATATTTTTTGGTTTCCTAAAATGCATTTGCCTGCGGGCGCCAACGCCCTCTATCAATTTTTTTTTTATGATTTAACCTCTAGCCAAATTTATTAAACATTGACAATCGGGTACCCTTGAATAATCCTTATCTTAAATTAACTAAATATTTTAAATGGTTTTTTCTGTTTAATATTTTGGGCATTTTAGTTTGAACATTGAAATGTATTTTTCTTCCATAAAATTGTTTCAAAATTTTTTTTTGGTTTCCTAAAATGCATTTGCCCGCGGGCGCCATCATCCTCCTTCAATTTTTTTTTTTAGTAATGTAACTCTAGGTGAATATTTTGTATTGACTTGAAAATTGATAACTTGGTGCCCTTTGAATAATCATTCTTTAATGAACTAAATATTTTGAATAGTTTTTTCTGTTTAAGATTTTGGGCATTTTAGTTTGTACTTTGTAATGTGTAATCATACAGTTACATTTATTAAAAATTTTTTTTTTCCTAAAATGCATTTGCCTGCGGGCGCCAACACCCACCTTCAATTTTTTTTTATGATTTTACCCCTAGCCTATTTTTTTAAACATTGGCAATCTGGTACCTCTTGAATAGTCCTTGTTTTATGAAATAAATATTTTGAATAGTTTTTTCTGTTTAAGATTCTGGGCATTGTAGTTTGTACTTTGTAATGTGTGTTCATACAGTGAAATATTTCATAATTTTGTTTTGGTTTCCTAAAATGCATTTGCCTGCGGGCGCCAACACCCTCCTTCAATTTTTTTTTTTTAGTAATGTAACTCTAGTTGAATATTTTGTATTGACTTGAAAATTGATAACTTGGTGCCCTATGAATAATCATTCTTTAATGAACTAAATATTTTGAATAGTTTTTTCTGTTTAAGATTTTGGGCATTTTAGTTTGTACTTTGTAATGTGTAATCATACAGTTACATTTATTAAAAATTTTAATTTTGTTTCCTAAAATGCATTTGCCTGCGGGCGCCAACACCCACCTTCAATTTTTTTTTATGATTTAACCCCTATCCTATTTTTTTAAACATTGGCAATCTGGTACCTCTTGAATAGTCCTTGTTTTATGAAATAAATATTTTGAATAGTTTTTTCTGTTTAAGATTCTGGGCATTGTAGTTTGTACTTTGTAATGTGTATTCATACAGTGAAATATTTCATAATTTTGTTTTGGTTTCCTAAAATGCATTTGCCTGCGGGCGCCAACACACTCTATCAATTTTTTTTTTATGATTTAACCTCTAGCCAAATTTATTAAACATTGACAATCGGGTAATCTTGAATAATCCTTATCTTTAATGAACTAAATATTTTAAATAGTTTTTTTTTGTTTAAGAGTATGGGCATTTTAGTTTTTACCTTGTCTTGGTAATCATACAGTTCAATTTATTCAACATTTTTTTTTGGTTTCCTAAAATGAATTTGCCTGCGGGCGCCAACACCCACCTTCAATTTTTTTTTTATGATTTAACCCCTAGCCAAATTTCTTAATCATTGACAATCGGGTACCCTTGAATAATCCTTATCTTTAATGAACTAAATTTTTTTAAATGGTTTTTTCTATTTTATATTTTGGGCATTTTAGTTTGTACTTTGTAATGTATATTCCTACAGTTAAATTTTTTCAAAATTTTTTTTTTGGTTTCCTAAAATGCATTTGCCTGCGGGCGCTAACACCCTCCTTCAATTTTTTTTTTAGTAATGTAACTCTAGTTGAATATTTTGTATTGACTTGAAAATTGATAACTTGGTGCCCTATGAATAATCATTCTTTAATGAACTAAATATTTTGAATAGTTTTTTCTGTTTAAGATTTTGGGCATTTTAGTTTGTACTTTGTAATTTATTAAAAATTTTTTTTTGTTTCCTTAAATGCATTTGCCTGCGGGCGCCAACACCCACCTTCAATTTTTTTTTTATGATTTAACCCCTAGCCAAATTTTTTAAACATTGACAATCTGGTACCTCTTGAATAATCCTTATCTATAATGAACTAAATATTTTAAATAATTTTTTTTGTTTAATATTCTGGGCGTTTTAGTATGTATTTTGTAATGTGTATTCTTACACTTAAATTTTTTCCAAATTTTTTTTTGGTTTCCTAAAATGCATTTGCCTGCGGGCGCCAACACCCTCTATCAATTTTTTTTTTATGATTTAACCTCTAGCCAAATTTATTAAACATTGACAATCGGGTACCCTTGAATAATCCTTATCTTAAATTAACTAAATATTTTAAATGGTTTTTTCTGTTTAATATTTTGGGCATTTTAGTTTGAACATTGAAATGTATTTTTCTTCCATAAAATTGTTTCAAAATTTTTTTTTGGTTTCCTAAAATGCATTTGCCTGCGGGCGCTAACACCTTCAATTTTTTTTTTATGATTTAACCCCTAGCCAAATTTTTTAAACATTAAAATCTGGTTTTTCTTGAATAGTCCTTGTTTTATGAAATAAATATTTTGAATAGTTTTTTCTGTTTTAGATTCTGGGCATTTTAGTTTGTACTTTGTAATGTGTATTCCTAC
Organism: Metopolophium dirhodum; assembly: GCF_019925205.1. NCBI lineage: Eukaryota > Metazoa > Arthropoda > Insecta > Hemiptera > Aphididae > Metopolophium > Metopolophium dirhodum. The sequence goes on along the minus strand of NC_083565.1, from coordinate 33,027,364 downwards.
TGTTAAATTTATTCATCATTTTTTTTTGGTTTCCTAAAGTGCATTTGCCTGCGGTCGCCAACACCCACCTTTAATGATGAAAAAGTAGGCAAACTAAAATTGAATATTGTTTTGTTTTTATTAAGTTCAGTTACCATTTAATATGTATTATTATGTATTCTAATTAATTTATAGTATATTTATTGTTTTAAATTTGCTTTTATTGTGAATTAATTTATATTTTAGATATATTTTTTGTGACTGCTCGATCATATTTGTCATGTTCTCGAGAGTCATGTGGCCGCCTCGAACATTTCACGGTCGCCAACCACGGACCGAGACCCAAAAGCCGGAGTGCTGTGGATTTTTTTTTAATATCTAAGAACGGGAATACATTTGACCCAGTAATAGGAAAGGTGACCGACGGTGAAATAATAACACCTCAATTTGGGGAAAAATATATATATATAAGTTTATTTGAATAAATTTTGGATTGAAATTGGTGCCGAGAAAGCCGAAGGCATAAAACTCGGTCAAAGTAAATTATAAAGATAATAATAATACATTTTAATAATAATAATATAAAATATAAACATTACTCACCACACGGCTCCGACGGAGCGGTTTACCGGTGGGAGGACAACAATAATGTACCATAATAATAATAAGTATAATAATAATAATAATATAATAATAATAATATCGTAATAATACCCTTAAAGTACCGGCCACGGTGAGAATAATAATAAAGATGTACCAAAACGTTACCAGTAAAATAGTGTGTGTCCTGTGCCGCCCTTCGGCGCATCAGCGAAACGCTTGCTACTCGCTCATGGTACCGGGAGCTCAGACGGGAAAAAAGGTAGTGGTGGCTTTTGCTGGTGTCGGTCAGTACTTTGCGATCTTTGGTGGCACGGAACTCGACAGGTGAGGGAGGGGGTCACATACGTACAGATAACATGAATGGCCGGTACTCTGGGCCGTGGGTACTAGGAGGGGAGCGTGTGTGCGACTGCCGGAACGGTGGTGCAGTATTGGATCGGCGGAGACTGAGGCGCGCGGGATAGTATTTCTTGTCCATCTCGTCGCATTTCGCGCTCCTACGGTACCTGCTAGTACAATTATAAATTATAATAATATTGGTTTGCGTTGGACGTCACAGAAACCCCCCCATGAAAGTTCGATACATCGGAGAGAGCTTTCATGGATGACGATGTTTGAACGCAAACTTAAATAATAATCGGTAATAATAATTGACGGGAATTTCATACGAGAGATGTGTTCGATCCGTTCTTATGATACCTGAGTGCTAACAATGACTTCAGCCTGCTGCAATGGTGAACTGATCGGTTCGTAGAACGGACGGAGGTGGACAATATTGTAAGTCCCAATAGTTCTGTTGGTGTTTGGATATGCCAGAGTATATGCATTGTCTTGACGGCGGCTGGTGATCACGTAGGGCCCTTTGTATAGCAAGAAAAATTTTTGTATACATTTGTCGGATGAACTTAGGCGATGCGTTTTCACCAACACGCGGGTACCGATGACAAATGATAGGGATACGACTTGCTTGTCATGGCGGTGTTTTCTTCTTTCGGAATGGGTGAGCTGGATCTCTCGGGCCATGGTCAGTTTAGTTCTCTGTGCTAGAGGAAGATGAAGAGGGAACGAAACGACATTTCCGAATGGGTTACATTGTTCGACGGAAAGATAAGCTCTTGTGGGGTGTGGCCTGTTGACTCATGGACTGTGTTGTTTAACACCCATTCAATGTACGATACGTACCGTGGCCACTCGGTATGGTTTTCGTGGCAGTACGCCCTGAACATGCGTCCGAGTTCTCTTATTACTCTCTCAGCTGGATTGGACTGGGGATGGTACACAGACGTCATTGTTGGCGGTACACCGAGGGCTAACAACCGATTCTGCCACACGTTGCTCCGGAACTGTACACCGTGATCGGATACGATGCATCGGGGTTTACCGTATGTGGATATATAATCATCAATCATGCGATTGGTTACCGCGACAGCGGTGGCCTTCTTCACTGGGTATAGACGGACGAATCGGGAGAAGTTATCTAGTACGACAAAAATATATCGGACTTGGTTCCAACCCGGAGGGAGAGGGCCATATAGATCGACTTATACACGCTCGAGTGGGACATCGGCCAGAACAGATCGCATTTTCCCTTCTATACGGACTGTGGACGCTTTAGTCTTCTGACACAACACACAACTTCGGACTTCTTCCCGGATACGTGACTGAAAGCTTTTGAAAAAAACAGAAATCCCGTATGGCGAGTATACACTTCTTTGGTCCGACATGGCCAAAATGACGATGCACCTGAGTGATCAGTTCTTCTACCCTGTTGATGGGGATGTTAACCAGCCATTGATCAGTAGACTTGTGTCGTCGATAAAACAGTACCCCCTCTACTAAGCTATAGTGTTCGAGATACGGGGTCTGCTGACTCTGGGGGTCTGTCAGCAACTGTTGAAGTCTATCGGGTTAGGGTCCTCCCTCTGGGACAAGCAAATTGATTTGAAAGACGATATTTGACGCTCAAACTCGGCTTGAACCTTTTTTGACGTGATTGTTAAAACACATGGACAACTGGATATCACCTTCTCCGTCTCCTCTCTTCCGGCAGGACTTCTGGATAGAGCATCAATAACATTATCTGAGCCGGGGATGTGTTTTACTTGTAGATTGAACTCTTGAAGGTGTAACGTCCATCGAGTTAATCGAGCGTTTCGCAGGCGACATTGGAATAAAAAAGTTAAGGCTTGATGATCAGTCAGGACAGTGACTGGGTATGCTAGGATGAATACCCGAAACTTCTCACAAGCAAAGACTATAGATAACAATTCCAATTCTGTTATGCAGTAATTACGCTCAGCGGTGTTTAACGTGCGGCTATCAAAAGATATGGTACGTCGGTCTCCGCTTGGAGAGATTTGAAACAGCTCAGCACCGAGTCCAACTTTACTCGCATCAGTCTGAAGGTAAAACCTCTGGTCGAAATGTGGATGTGACAGATATTGTTCTGTGAATGATTCACGGACCGCATTAAATAGCTTCAGCTATTCATACCCAAAACGCCAAGTGCAATCTTTTTTGATGAGTTCAATAAGCGGGCTTATAATTGAGGCATGGTGACACGAAAATTTCCGATAGAAATTACAAAAACCAATAAATGATTGTAGCTCTTTTTTATTCCGAGGTTGGGGAAACTCACGAACGGCTTGAAGCTTTGACGGATCCATAGACATCCCAAGTGGAGTCACGATGTGTCCGAGGAACTTGATCTTTTGTCGGAGAAACTCACACTTGAACAATTTCAATGTCATTCCTGACATGGATATTTTCTTAAACAAAGCGGCGAGGCGTACAAGATGGTCGTCAAACGAGGTGGATGAAATTAAAACGTCGTCGATATATATGTGCAGATCGTCTAGGTTGTTGTCTGTCCCATTGATTTTAATGTTTAGCACAGCCTCTAGTGCTTTGCCGAATGCTGTATTCGAAATGTTTAGACCGAAAGGTACGACGCAGAACTGATAGGTCCGCCCTTCAAAAACAAACACTGTGAATTTACGTACTGTGGGATGTAACGGCACTTGCCAATATCCGGCACTAAAATCCAGACTGGAGAAAATTGTTTTCCCCCCGAACCGAGCTAAAAGTTGGTCAAGTGGAGGGGACGTATCGCGCATCGGTAAAATTAACCGATTCACGCGTCGGGCATCGAGACATAAACGAACTGACCCATCCGCTTTCGCTATACATACAATCGGGTTGCAGTAAGGGGAGGAACATCGTTCGACAACCCCCCAGGAGAGCATTCGTTGTAGTTCCTTTTCAACAGCAGGTCTACGGGAGAATGGTATTGGGTATGGTTTCACTTTGAAAGGTACATCTTCTGATACTTCAAAACAGCAACTGTATAATTTGTTTAGCCCAGGTCGATCATCAAAAATGCTATGATATTGGTCCAGTAGACTTATGAGCTTTGATCGTTCCTTATCCAGTACCTCTTGGAAATTTACTATACACTCGGGCCATGGTTTTGCAAGTGGATCGGTAACTGGTTGTGTATGATCGACACAGACCAATGGGTCACACGGAACGGATGTCAGCGTAGAGACTTGCTTTACGAAAGAAATGTCAGATATGCAGTGTTCCTCCATTGCAGTAGGCATGAGTCGGTCTAGTTCATGATGTACGATGATCTGGGTTATCTGGGTAGATGTGATATCTCCGATCTCTGGTCGGAATGGCGAAACGGTGTTCCATTTCGGGAACTCGACCTGGTGGGTTACATAATTCAAAACGACACCGTATTGGGTAAGCCAGTCATCGCCGAGAATCATTTCAGTGGAAAGATGGGGAATAACTAGAAAAATCCCTGGAGCTTCATGTCCAAACACACTTAGTGGTACATACACTTGCCGGGTGATCTTCTTACTTCGACCTTGGATGGCGGTGGAAATAGTGACCCCCGTTACGGGAAGCGTAGACAGTTTCGATGCGGTGTTAGTTTGACTCTTCAGGGTCGCGAAAAATTGTTCGGAGACCGCAGATATGGACGCACCAGAATCCAACAGTGCGGACGTACTTATTCCGAAAATTTTGACGTGAAGCTCAGGACGTTTCCCAGTGCGTTCAGGAAAATCAATGGGAGACGAAAATGGTTGATTGCAGGCAGATGGGTTTTGGCTCTCGTCACGTGCTGCAATCACTGGCGAGAAGCTTCCTCGTTTCCCGACACATTTAATTGATGAATGGGCGCCCCGGCTGTAGTCGCAGGCTGATTCCTCGGTGGCTGCCCTCGATTGTACCCTCCGCGATAGCCTTGTCGGTTGTCCGGTGCCCTCCGTTCGTTTTGTTGATTGGGTTGAATATTGTTGTGATGTGGTCGGTGATCATCCTGACGTGGCTCGCAGAACGATGTGGACTCTTCGAATTCAGTCAAAACAGCTAACAATTCGTTTGTATCACGTGGTCCACGTATTCGTAGGGCCATACTAAGGGGAATCGGATAGTGTTGTATTATTGTCGAAACTAAATCAATTGGGTCAATGGGTGGTGACAGATACTTTGCCCCGGCAATCCATTGCATGGCGTGCGTTGCGAGACCATCGTATCTCGTGTATTGAAATGGCCGAAACACCTCGTTGCGAGTCTTACGTTGAGTCGCAGTGGACCAAAAACGTTGACGGAATAATATTCGGAAATCATCGTAGCTCGGAGGGGTGGGGATTAGTGAATCAAACCACAGACGAGCATCTCCATTAAGTCTACGTTGTGCAGAAATTAATTGTTGGTCTGCTGACATTGGAACATTCTCAAAATATACATCAAGCTGGTGGATAAAACGTTCTGGATGGATGGAACGGGTTTGTCCTGAGAATTCCGACACAGCATCGTTGAGGCGTTCTTGAGACCCAAAAAATGACGAATGACCCTGACCTGTGGTATTCAACATTGTATAATTACCCACGGGATTCATTGTTGATGATGTAGGTATGGTGTTTCCCTTAAATGATTGAAAACCTCGGGACATATCTGGCGGTGCTGGGGTGTGCGTTGGTAACCCAGCTGCCTCATTGGCGGGTGGTGTTGGATGTGGTTGTTCGACAAAACGGTTCAACTCACTCCGGATTGTACGAACATCGTCCTTCAGCGAGATTATACGAGGACTCCCGGGTTTTGGTGCCTTACGAGATTATACGGTTGGTGTTGCGTCCGATAGTTTCATTCAGTTTAACCGTTTGATGTTCAGAACGGGCCATGTCGTCTTCTAATTTTGTGGTTCGTGTATCAATTGACTGCCACCTCTCCAAACATTCATCCCACCTTGCAGTCATATCCTCCCTCATGGCCTAGATTCCGGCTTCATTGGACCGTTGACTTGCCAGTGTTAAGAACCCCTGATTAGCACATATTTTATTTTTTATATATCTATATATGTTAACAACATATATAGACAATCATAATGCAGAGTGTGTGTCGTAAGACGCTGCTACCGTTGGAACCGCTGAATAAGGGTTTTTTATGTGAGACGGGGCACCGTCACGACAACACACAGGGAGTCAGTCATTCGTAGAATTACGAGTGTTCGATTAACAGTTTGTAGCTATACTTAAGATTTTTACTACCAATTTTAATAAAAAATACATTAATTATTTTAATCTTAAATTGGTGCGTACGTTTATTTTGTGTTGTGCGTAAAATCCATAACATTTTTGGTGGCAGCGGTGGGATCCGTAGATTCCGGTGTTACGCTTAAAGTAAAATTTGTTTTAAGTGTTTAAATAGCTAAGTAAATCGCGCACTGCGTCTATGTACTCAAATACGAGCCGCAGAAAATTCAAACACTCCAGATCAACTCAGACATTCAGACCTTTAACATTCAGACATTCTACAGAACATTCCTGAAAATTACGTAAATAATATTATTATTATTATTATTACCATCGGCGTCAGCAAATTCTTGGGCATGGCATTGGTGCGCCGCCCGAAGCATCAGTCGAACCAGTTCGAGCAATGGTAAGACATCAAAATCGAAATCGATAGTCAAAATCGAAATCGATAGTCACAATCGATATTGTTATCAATATTGATAAGACTTATCAAAATTGATAAGACTATTGATAACATTGTTTACAACAACAATAACAATAACGGAGTAATAATTGAAACCCACTACCTGTAGTGGTCCTCGCGCCAGCAGTTTCGGAGCAAGCGAACGTCCATTCAACAAAAGCTGTCGAAGAGGATTTACGTCGTTTATAATTCTTTTCACTGGCAACACTCAGAGCCAACCCGACTTATCCAGACTCTTTCAACAACACACATTTCCAATGACAACACTCATGGCGGCATCAATACAGTTTGCGGTGTTGTGAGTAACAGAACATTTACTAACATACTAACAATTTAAATTAGTTATTGAAAATTTATTTTTATTTTTTTTATTATTATTATTATTGTCATCAAACCTAGTAGTGATAACATTTAATAATTTATTTTAACTGTTAACAACAGTAGTAGTAGTTTGCATAAATCGTTATTGTGTAACACTTAGTTGATGAGTGATCCGGGAGATACTAATAGTAGGACCCCTACCCCTGAATTGGAAGATAGAGAGGAAACTTTCGAGGACCCTCTCCCTGCTCCACGTCTCAGTCTTCCTGTTAGGTTTGCAAATCCACAAATTCCAGAATCCGAACGACCTGTTGCAGAAATTTCGGGGGATAATCTTTTTATCAACCAGACCAATGAAATCATAGAATTTAACGAGACGTTGTTGCAAAACGTTAACCAAACCTTAGCTGCCGTAGATAGCGTGCTTGTTCATACGAACCATACCTTGCATACAAATATTTTAGATCAGACCGATGACGGATCCCTTCTACAACCAAACAACCTCGAAACAGGAAATTCCCGACAGACCGAAAATCCACTGACAAACACTTCAACACAGAACAACCCACAAGAACTCCTATCACAATCTGGGAAATCCGTGGACACCATCGGACTAGAAGCAGCCTTGAAGTTATTACCATCGACATTCAGTGGGGAAAATCAAGAAGATCTCGAGCTGTTCCTAGAAACATGTGAGTTCGCGATTATGTGTGCCAATGAGAAAGCTAAGCAGCGACTGCTCCAAGGCATTATTATTCGGCTTACGGGAAAGGCCCAGGCCGCAGTAAAATTTCGTTCGATTCAATCCTGAACTGAGCTCAAGGATACCCTAAAAACGTCACTAGAACCCCAGCGAACTACGCCACATTTATATTTAGAATCAAACAGAAAGGAGATGAGGACGTAATGACATATTCATCGCGTATTGAGGCCTTACAGACTCTCATATTAGAACAGGAAACAAACGGAAAATCAGTAGAAGTCGCCACAGCATTGGAGGACAGTTTGATAGCACAGACCATTCAAGTCTTTATAGAAGGATTGGGAAAACTGAAAGACTTCATAAAGGCTTGGAATCCACCAACTCTTGACAAAGCGATTCAAGCTGCAAGAGAAGAAGAAAGGGTGAGAAAATCGCACGACGAGTCCAAGCGTTTCTATGAACCGTCTGCTAAACAAAACAATGGGAAAACACTTACAAAGAAATCTAGTACCCCTTGTTTCCATTGCGGAAAAATGGGACATTGGGCCAGAGACTGCAGGTCTCTCCAAGTGAAGCCAAATAATGGTCAGACATCTCAAAACGCCCAAAAGGCGATCGTTAATACAATTACTTGTCGTTACTGCAAGAAACCAGGTCACACCAAGGAGGAATGCAGGAAACTAAAATACGTAAATTCAAAGCGATCCGCAGAATTTCCAGCTACTACCTCACACAATTCAAAAAACTCTACACAGTCGAGTGCCGACGGCGGGCGCCCGGCAGGAAGCCTGAAAACAGCCGCAATCTCATTCGCAGAAATATCTTAAATAATACGGCTCGCCAGAAAATTGAACAGGATCATGTACAGTTTCAAAGCCCTCAGACCATTCCAGCAAACAGCAAATTTTTAATCGACTCTGGCAGTGACTTAAATTTAATCAAACTCTCATCATTGCGCGATGAAGTAATAGTATACGACCATACCGTGTACGAACTCAAAGGAATAACAGATAATTTTGTGACGACTCTAGGATCCGTCACTATCGAACTCCAAATTGGAAGTGAAAAAAGAAGCGTTGAATTCCAAGTTGTTAAATCTGATTTCCCAGTACCAAATGAAGGAATCTTAGGCAAACCATTTATTATCGGACATGGAACTATAATCAACTACCAGTCAAAGGAATTAATCCTCCCTCCTCTTGTGAATTTAACCATACTACCAAGAACAGAAATTCTCGTTGCCATTCCAGCTCCCAATAAAACTGAGGGTTCAAACATTTTAATTTCAAGCCAAAGCATTACCAATGCCCTCACCTGTGGAAATTGTGTTACCACAGTGAGAAATCATCTTATATACGTTCCCTTTATTAATCCAACAGACAATGAAGTTCAATTACAAATCCCTCAACTAGGGCAACTCGAGCACGAAGATTTCAACGAAGCTAATGTGCACTTATCACAAATTTCGGAAAATACGGAACCTTGTGTTGATGGGACCAGAATATCTCGCTTACATTCAGCCCAATACAACCTGCCATTTAAACTCAGAAGAAAAATCCTCATTGCTTACTGTTTGTGAGGAATACACTGATGTGTTTCAATTGAAAGGGGACAAAATTACCGCAACAACCGCCGTTACTCACGAAATCAAGACTTCTGAAGCCGTTCACCCAATTCATGAAAAACCATACCGACTACCCCAGCGACATCGACAAGAAATAACAGAACAAATGGAGACTTTAGAGCGAGAAGGTGTAATTGCCCCTAGTGACTCTCCATGGAATGCTCCTCTTTTGGTGGTTCCGAAGAAACCGGATGTTAACGGAGTAGTGAAATATCGAGTAAGCGTTGACTTTCGACGACTAAATCAAGTTACAGTGGGAGATGCTTTTCCACTTCCCAATATCACGGACATCTTGGATCAGTTAGGTAAGTCCAAATACTACAGTACACTCGATTTGGCCCAAGGATATCATCAGGTGCCAATGAACCCGGCCGATCGCGAGAAGACAGCCTTCTCTACGGATAAAGGCCATTTCGAATTTTTGCGGATGCCGTTTGGTCTAAAGGGTGCTCCCGGAACATTTCAAAGGATGATGAACAAGGTACTTTCCGGCCTGAATGGGTTAAAAGCGTTCGTATACCTTGATGACATCATTATTTATGCTAAGGACCTCCCAGATCATTCACAAAAACTTACAGAAATTTTGGAAAGGCTCAGACAATTCAATCTAAAACTACAGCCCTTGAAATGTGAATTTTTGAGGAAAGAGGTCACTTATTTAGGACACCAAATTACTGACGAAGGCGTTAAGCCTGACCCGAAATTAGTTGAATGTGTTCAGAATTTTCCAGTACCCCAAAACGTAAAAGGTATCAAATCGTTCTTGGGACTCTCTGGGTATTACAGGTGTTTCATACAAAATTATGGACAGATCGCTAAACCACTAACTTCGTTACTTAAGAGGGATGTGCCATTCAAGTGGAGTGATCTATGTCAACAGTCATTCGAAAAACTGAAAAACCTTCTAATAAATTATCCAATCCTTCAGTATCCAGACTTCACCAGACCCTTCAATCTCACTTGTGATGCTAGCAACTACGCAATTGGTTGTGTACTTTCTCAAGGTCCAATTGGGAAGGACCTACCCATTGCTTATGCATCCAGAACATTAAATAAAGCTGAGATAAACTGTAATACCACTGAAAAGGAATTAGCCAGCATAGTATGGGGAGTTAAAACTTTTCGCCCGTACCTTTTTGGTCAACAGTTTAATATTATAACGGACCATCGAGCATTGGTGTGGCTGTTTAACCTAAAGGATCCCGGTTCACGGCTAACGCGGTGGCGTTTAAAATTGGAAGAACACCAATACACCATTCATTACAAACCTGGCACTAATAACACAAATGCAGATGCTTTAAGTCGGATAAATCAAATCGTCACCAGATCATGAAAGGCCGCAAAGAACTCAAAACATCCAGACAATACAGAACCATTAAAAACTTCAGAACCTCAGAACGATCACAGCTCTCATCAAGCTAGTTCTTCTATAGAAATACAAATCATCGAAAATTATCAGGAATTTCTGCAAGCAGATTCAAGTCTTAAGAAAACCAAACCTGTAAAGGTACACCGGAACCTTCTAAAACAATTTCATGAAAGAACATAACTATGTTTCAGACTCAGCATAATTTCAATAAGCGTCACGGAACCTTCCATCAATGATTCGGACCAAAGAAATCACCACCAAGTATTTAATCTAACGTCATTCAAGAGCCAACAAGGGATCTATTATGAGTCACATGGAGTAGCCAGATTGTCATATGTAAGTTGGGAATTGGTAATCTCCTTGGATGTACAATTACTAATTTCAAAATACCATGTCATCATGGCTCACTATCAAGCAACCACGACCATTTGTGAAAATATGAAGAACAGACTTGGTAATGTGGAAATTGAGGAGATTTGCTCTCTGTCTATACAACAATTTTCTAGAGCAACTTTGCCCTATTTAAACGAGATCGAAGCTGATCACAGAAGTCTTATGTTAGCCATTAATAATGATGATAATAGAGTTCGACGGGGATTGGGGCAGACATTCAGGCATATGGCCAACGTTCTGTATGGTGTATGCTCAAAGATTGATGTTGAATTCATTATAAATCAAATAACAGAACTAAATCGAAGCAAAGTACCTAGCAAAAGCAATATTCCGGAAAAGATCAGATTCTTACAAGCAGAAGTAAATAACTCTACACAACAATTAGAACTTCAACAACAAAAAGTAGAACAAAACCTCCAGTACCTACAAGTACAAACAAATCTTACTATCCAAAACCTTAATAAATTGGCATTCCGAACCAAAGTATTAGAACAATCATTACTATTTGAACTAGTTTTAAACAAGTACGCTTATAAAACCCAGAACCTTATCTCCATAATAAATACAGCATTAGATGGAAAAATTCACACTAGTGTCTTTACTCCACAGCACATTATTAAAGAACTTCTCGAAATTAAGGTAGACTTGCCGATTGGAAATATTTTTCCATTGGAAGTTAATATAGAATCTCTTAATGAAATCCTCCGAATCTCTGAAAAAAACATATTCTTAAAAGACAACTATCTTATCTACGTCATAGAAATCCCACTAATTACCAGTGAGGAATATAGTATATACCACCCTATATCTTTACCCATACCCCACAGTGAACAAACCATTTTCTTAGTCGACCCTGAAATAGATTATTTAGGTGTAAGCAGAGACAACGAAAATTTTATTGCTTTAGATTACGCAAAGTGGGAAGAATGTACAACATTAAAGCCCTATAAAGTTTGTAGAGGTAATCAACATGTACAGCATTGTGCAGAATCAGATGTATGTGTAGTTTCATTATTAGTGAATAATCAATTTAATCCAGACTATTGCAAATTCAAATTCGTTTCATTAAAAGCCCCTATATGGCATCAGTTAGTGCAAACTAATTCATGGATCTATTATACCCAACGGAAAGTAGGTACCATCACTTGCACAAATCCAACAGAAAATTCCAAGATAGAAATTGAGGGCGTAGGTAGAATAACTATACCCCCATTTTGTAAAATTAATCTCAGAAACTCTATATTATTTTCTAATAACAAAGCTAGTAGGGATAGTCATTCAGATATTATACCAGAAAATTCTAAGAATGAACCGTTACACACATTGGCAGATATAGTCAAAACAATTATTCCTCAAAACCTCACTAATAAAATCCTAATTCAAAATTTGAACCAACTGACTAATAAAGCAGTTGAGTTAAATGAACTTTCACATACCCTAGCTGAACCTTCATTAATTTTCAACATTAACATTCACGTTATTGTCATTTATATTATTGTAATACTAACAATATTAACAACTAGTATATTAAGTTTTAGTTTAAGAAAAAATGTCACAAAAATATACAACCCTGAAATACCAGAAGCATGAAAAACCTAATGGTATTCAGGAAGACACACAGTGTAATTTATTTTTCTTACTTTTATTATTTTTTTCCTTTTAATATTTTATTATTTTATTGTCAAACTGAACTGACCCCCAAATAACAGAAAATTCGAAACTTTGCAGAAACTTAAACATTTAAGTGAAACACTGTGGTCATTGGACCCCCGTGTCTCATTAGTCTGGGGGGTGTTAAGAACCCCTGATTAGCACATATTTTATTTTTTATATATCGATAGGTATATGTTAACAACATATATAGACAATCATAATGCAGAGTGTGTGTCGTAAGACGCTGCTACCGTGGGAACCGCTGAATAAGGGTTTTTTTATGTGAGACGGGGCACCGTCACGACAACACACAGGGAGTCAGTCAGTCGTAGAATTACGAGTGTTCGATTAACAGTTTGTAGCTATACTTAAGATTTTTACTACCAATTTTAATAAAAAATACATTAATTATTTTAATCTTAAATTGGTGCGTACGTTTATTTTGTGTTGTGCGTAAAATCCATAACACCAGTAACTGCTTAAACATATTCTGAATCGTTTGATCGGGGGTGCTCGGCTTGGATGTGGATTGACTAGAGATCATCTTTATATTCTCAGTGGTTCCAGTGTCAATAGACGTTGTGACAACAGGAGGCATGTTGGATCCGGACGGGGTTAAAATTTCTGGTTGGAGAATTTGATCGATTAATCAGACTGGTGGCTTGGTGTTTCTTTTCCCGGCACTGTCCATCCACGAACAGGTCAACCAATATAGATGCTACGACTGATGAGATTCAAAAAAAAAAACAGACAACCCACAACGAGACGTTCGAAAGTAACAGAAAACGGTCAACAAATTATATTGATGACAAAAACAATATTAATACGACTGCCAAACAGCGAGAAAAATAAATAAATAAGTATCTAATTGTCTTACGACAAAAGATTAATTAAGAAAAACAATATGTAAATTGAGAATGAGTATCCTAGGACAAATATGTCGATAGCGAAATAAGTTATGAAATTAATCTATCAATGAAAATGATCACCGGTAACGCCGGGACGACACATGAACAACACACTAGTTTGTTTGGTAATAAAATTTTGAAAATCACCGTGGCGCGGGATATATTAGAATATATGTGCATAATTCACATGAATAGTATAATAAAAAAATAATAACTAAAATAACTCAATACTACACGAAGAATGATTAACGAATAATAGTTGTACTCATACAGTACTAGGAGAATACAAAAATAATTATTCGTGTTGAACGACAACAATCAGAGTCGTTAGTACGGAATAATACGAAAAAGCGACAATCGTCGATACTGAAACCACAACTCGGTAACCATTAATAAAATAAAATGGATATAGTGTTAGGCACCACGCCAAGTAATCATTTTACGCTCCTACTAAGTAGGCACAAATACTCCTTACGACCAACCATACGTGCACGGGACGTACAAACGACGGCACCGGTGTGCGACAACCTACATTGTGGGTGACGATAATCACCACGGGCTACAACATATGGCAAACTTATAACTAACCGTCGATGTGTTGGGCCTAACGTGGATCATTAATTTTTTTTTTTTTTACTTCAGTCTACCAACCGGGATTCGACTACGTATAACGTACAAAAAAATCATTGTCGCAAAAATAAAACATTAATAAAAAAACTAAATTGAACGCGCGTGGATCTATACGTGGACGGAAAAATCGTCGTCAGACAGTATATCAGGCGAACAAAACAAAATCTCGACTGATGGGCTATATGAGCATGATCAGGAATAAACTAAATAAATATGCAATACGATAATAATGATGATATACGTAGAACGTTGATACTATCAGAATTTACTAAACAAAATAATATGGGGAACGACCGCACAGCTGTGGTGGAACGATACACACCCAAAAATAGAACATTAATATTATACAGATAGTCAGCGGCGCGGGGTAGACCGATAAATAAAGTGCTACTGGTTATGTAAGTGAAACAGGTAAAATAGGATGAGATATATGTATACAGGGACACGTCGACGTGTACAGATAAGCACTTTGCATTACGCCCCATCTCCGCCGATCAAACTTGCACCATGATGACGAGACACCTCCTGTCGATGGTGGACACCTGGATAGCATTTCTGGAAAATACGCAGACAACAGTTTGCTCTGTACAGGGACCTATCACCTATGATTCACCGGGCCGGTACCTACACTAAACCAAGCATAACCGTTCGGTGGTTCGAGCTTCAGCCATTGTGTGGAGGCAACCTGAATTAAAGCAGCCGTGCAGTTCGACGGCGTATGTGTGATTGTCAGGTATTGCCCGCTCACGAATTATGTTTTGCGTATGGTAATTGTCGTGCGATAGTAGTGGACTGTAATAGGAAAATGGAGAATGGGTGACGGAAAATGAAAGTGAAAAATAATAATGTCGTTGAATTTCTGTATAAAAATTATCAAATAAATATGACGTATATTAACCGTTGCTACAGGGAAAAATACGCTTAATATTATGTTAGTAGTAGGTGGGGGCCGACCACAAGCGATCGCCAATAGAGAGGACAAAAATGACAAATAATAAACTTATAAAAAAAATAATAATTCAATGGTCGAGTGACAAAATAGTACGAGCGTAAACAATAATAATAATAAAAAAAGGTGGATGATAATAAAATGTGATTGCGTAGACGGTACGACCTGATACGGAGTAGCTGGACAATCTGCGTCGGTGGTGAACAGCTGATCTGCGTTCGGTGGTCGACGCGTGCGTGCGTAGGCTGTCGTCGGACGACGGCCAATTATGACTGCGCGTGCGGGTAACAACGGCGGTTACGACACTACGCGTGCGGGCGCCGAAGCGCGTGCGAAAATTTTGAACAAACTGAATCGAGGACGAAATGCATACGACGTGGTTTGACAAATATCCTATATCCAAAATAATACGCGGTCACGGCGAGGGCGTGACGCGGGAAAGTGCGAGGTGCTCGGACGACTTAGTAGGTACACGTACCAGTCGGAACGACCAACCACGTGGCGCGAGAGGCTACGGGTGGCTAAGCGAAGCTTAACGAAGCTGAACGGTTTAGCGAGGTGCTCAACGCTGTTGTAACGATTGAAAACGAACGCGAGCACTATGCTGGTGAGCAAAAACGGCTCGGACGGGCACGGAATCACACAACGGATATTGACAGCGACGGCACACCGGTTCGCACATATACCGAACACACAGAAGACAAAACGAGCGATATGTTTTGTCAAGACGGCTGAGGACCGGCGACTTGTCGACTTGCGACAGCGACTGCGACTGCAAAGTACTGCGTCGGACAAGCATGCGGCGGGGAAGAGACCGCCGGCGGTACACAGATAATGGAACGGTCGCGCGTTGAACATTATCCGCGACGATAACGTTAGGGTAAAGTCCAAACTGGCATACGCACCGAACATCCTCCCCACGTTGGAAGACGCAGGCTTCCAAAACATCCCTGGATCCTTGACGAGAGAGCGTCCAAACTTAAATTAACTTAAAACTAAAATTACATTTATGGAGGAAAATTTTGTGGAAAGACAAGGAACTTATGGATCTTCCGGCAATCTAACCAGTTTGACAACTGGTCTTTTGTAAGTACCATCTTGAGTACGCACGGTAACGACCCGAACTGTTTCGTCCTTGCCAGGATGTACTTCCGTCACACGCCCTAAACGCCACTCGGAAGGGGGCTGACTCGGGGCTTCAACAATGACCATGTCCCCAATGGCTAGGTTCAATTCTTTGTGGAACCACTTCTGGCGGCCTTGCAAGGTGGTCAGATATTCTTTCGCCCATCTTTTCCAAAAAGATTGGTGACACTGACGGATCAACTGCCATCTATTTAGTCGATTGAGGGGAACCTGTAAAACGTCGAGTTCTGGAAGAGCGTGCAATGGTTGCCCGATCAAAAAATGGCCGGGCGTTAACGGAACGAGATCATTTGGATCTGATGAAACCGGTGTAAGTGGGCGTGAATTTAATATTCCTTCGATGCGGGTGACCAATGTTAACATTTTCTCAAATGTTAGAATTTGCGTACCAATGACATGCTTCATGTGATATTTTGAACTCTTGATTGCAGCTTCCCACAGCCCCCCGAAGTGCGGCGCGGCTGGTGGATTGAAGTGCCAAGTGCATGGGAGGTGAGAAATCATTTTCTCTTGTACACTGGTATCCCTAAATATGGACTTAATTTGCCGAGCAGCCCCAACGTAGTTCGTCCCACAGTCAGAGTACAAATGTGCCGGAATTCCACGATGAGCCACGAAGCGGTCTAATGCAGCAAGAAAGGCGTCTGTTGTCAAGTCAGAAACAATTTCCAAATGGACCACCTTTACTGTCATACAGATGAATAGAGCGAGATATGCTTTCAAAGTGCGTGCGTTACGGCGGCGAGAATCCTTAATCACGAATGGCCCTCTGTAATCCATACCCACATGTAGGAAAGGGCGATGTGATTGAACACGGCTTGATGGGATAAACGGTCGAGGGTGATCTGCCTTGTGACGGCTACACGTGACGCAGGAAAATATAAATCGTCGTATGGCATCTCGGCCAGAGATAATCAAGAATTTATGTGACATCATGGATAGGACTAATTTAGGTCCACCATGAAGAAAACTCAAATGATAATGACGTATCAGTAATTTAGTGACATGAGCAGAGTGTGGCAAAAGAATTGGATGTTTTGCATCTTCGGTTAACGCTGAATATCGAAGACGACCTCCAACACGAATAAGTCCGTCATTATCAACAAATGGGGCAAGTTGAGCTAGCGAAGCGGGAGTTATCATCTGCGATGTAGTCAGCTGCTTCCACAAGTCAGAAAAATATACCCTTTGCGTCTCCTTAATGGCAATGATTAAGACGTTGTTCAACTCTGCTCTAGTGAGCGGTCCAGCTAATACAGATCGATGTCTAGATCGAGAACTAAAGCGGAGACAATAAGCCAAAACTCGTTGCATTTTAATCAAAGATGAAAACCGGTGAAAAGGCTCAATAAACGGATGAATTTTAGTGACTTGTAGAACGATCGTGGTATCGGCTTTGGTCTCAGGCAAATTATCTAGGGGCATTGGAGTGAATGTCGACGTTGGCCAGTATTCTTCAGTACGTGTTAAAAATTCTGGTCCGTTCCAATGTAGTGACGACGATGCCATGGTTGCGGGCAGGAGTCCTCGTGACGCCAGGTCGGCAGGGTTTTCATGTGTACGAACGTGACCCCAGTGACACTTAGGAACCAGTGCATGGATCTTTACAACGCGATGTGTGACGAATATCTTAAAATATTTTTGTTCAGACGACAACCACGAAAGGACAATTGTTGAATCCGTCCACGCACGTACTTGAGAGATCTTGATTGATGTTGAGAGAACTTCTTGGATGTGAAACAGTGATTGGGCCAATAACAACGCAGCACATAGTTCTAAACGAGGTATGAATAATGATTCATCTAGCTGAGAATTTTTAATTGGAGCGACCTTTGTCTTGCAAGACACAAAATGAACGGACACATTTCCAGAGGTGTGGACAACACGTAGATAAATAGTAGCGTCTGATCATGATCTGTCGATACATTTTTACGATATCAGCAGTGAAAATATATCGGTGTAGTCAAATACGCAAAAGGATGTCTCTGATGTCTGTCTGGAGCTTTGGTCCTGTATATAGGACGTAATTGAGCGACAAACCAGAAGACGATCTGGCTGAGGCGTCAAAAACTACTCGGAGCTTTGAAATATCACCATCTGCCTTTAGTACTGCATGGTGAGGGATGAAGTATTTTCCAGCTTGCTGCGCAACTTCCATGTGGCCAAGTGTTTGATAGTCGGTCATAAATTTTGCGATAAGCTGTGTATAATTGTGGTTCCTTCATCAGTGTACGTTTTAGATTATAAAAACGTTTAAGGGCCACAGCTCTAGACTCTCCGAGCTCGGCGGCATTAGGACACACGGTCCACGGTAGGTGGTCGTCACAAACATTTGTTCGCACAGCTGATCCTCGGTGGTGGGTGACACTGGCACAGCGGGCTCTTCAACAAACCAAAATCTGCGTAGTAAATTATCAACTGATGGAGTCAAGGTGGCAGTTAGTGAAACAGCTGGCGAAGGTTTGGAATGTGAAATAGCACCACACACCACCCAGCCGAGGAGGGTATCAAACGCCGATGGATAGCCAGAAAAATGAATGATATCGGCGCGTGGACGAACAATATTTGGAAAAATGTCACCACCAAGTAAAATATCTATCGGTGCTGGGACGTCAAAGTTTGGATCAGCAAGCAATAAATGTTCATAATTTTTTCGAATGCATGGTGGTAAATGTAGTGTCGGCATGACGTCGGTTATTGAAGGTAAAATAAAAAGATCACTACAGTGAAAAATATTCTTTGTACTATGGTGTGGAATAAATTGACAATTGGTCACGCCTTTTATTTTTGCAACAGGATTTTGTGCAAGACCAACAATTTCGGTATAACACTTGTGCTTGGTGAGACCTATGCGCGACACACAACTACTGGTGATGGCTGAAATTTGTGAACCACTGTCCAAAAGAACTCTTACAGAATGTAAGACACCACAACTGTCCTTAACACGGACAACTGCTGTCCCAAGTACTACCATAGAGTTCGTTCGTGAAGTTCCAGAAAATTGCACTTGACTGGTAGACGCAGGAGTAGAACCCCCCAAGATTTACATCAAATCGGCAATCGGTGACCAGGAGTACATACTGGGACAGGTGTACACCACCGTCGAGGGTGTCAACTTCATCGTTGATAGGCAAGGGGCCATACACAGGGTAGCACCCCCATCCAAACCTTTCACAAAAGAGGGGTCCAGGAAGAGGACCAACGCCTGCACGGAGCCCGAAACTCCGGATACCGCACCTGACACCACTCCGAAGACCCCACTCACTAGGGATGTACATCACGCCATCGTCCACAGGCTCGGCGAGATGGCCAAAGCTCTGGCTGGCAGTCCCCTAGGTGAAGAAGCGAATCAGCTGCATGGCATCCTTTCCGCAATCAACCAACGCATCTTCTACTCCGGTCCAAACGAATCGACGGCTGGCCTCCCGGTCACTTACGGAGGCGTGAAAACCTGGACCCAAACCAGCAGGACCTCTAGCCCAACCCTAGGCGGGACTACCTCCACCACCGAGCCACTAGCAATCACCCCCGTCACCAGCATCCCGACCACCATGACGGCTGACCAGAAAGTCCCCTGCCCCAAGTGCAACCACATCGAGGTAGATTCATCCATGGAGGTAGACCCCCAGAGCACCTCTATGAAGAAGAAGCAACGTCAAAAGGCACCACGGGCAGCGAAGTCAGGTCACACTGGATCAGAGCCCAACAAGCTCTCCAACACCGCAGCTTCTACCCCCAACGCAGAGGCACCATGGTCGGAAGCTGTAGGAAGAAAATCCCGGAAGTCGGCCAAGGCTTCTGCTCCACCCGCCGACGGGGAAGCCAATTTCCCAGCCCTCCCTCCGACCACGCCGGCGCCCAGGAGACTGCCTCCTCTCCGGAACGCCGCCATAATAGTCAAAGTCCCGTCTGGCTCTACCTACGAAGACACAGTCAAGGCCATCCAAGGGTCAGGCATCAACCCCGACGACTTTGGGGCCACCGTTAACGGGAATTCGGAAGACAAGAGGGGGCGACGTTGTCCTGGACCTGGGGAGGAGCCTCAAGTCCAGGGAAGCGGCCTCGCCTCTCCAAATGGCCCTCTCTGAAAAGCTAATCGGGCTGCAGGCCTCCTTAGCCAAGGCTGGCACGTGCGTTGACATGGAGGTAATCGACGTAGAATCTACCTCCACTCCTGAAGCAGTTCTTGAGGCTGTCAAAAGCGCCATCCTGGCCGCCAGCAAGGGAGACACCGCGATTGAGGCTGCCACCAGCCAGATATCTGTTACCTCCATGGGAGGCTGAAGAACGGGCAACAGGTAGCTAAGGTTAGCGTACCCAGAGTTGCAAAACCTACAGAGGTCACTCGCGTCAGGGTCGGCTGGACCAGCTGCTGATTCAGACTACGTCGTCCTGACGCCACCAGGTGCTATAAATGTCACGGTTTTGGCCATTCCCAAAGCGCCTGCACGGGTCCCGACCTTAGGGACTCCTGTCGCAAATGTGGGGACAAGTCTCACAAGGAAAAGGACTGCACTCGCGACTCCAAATGCGTAGCCTGCGACCGCGCTGGCCTGAATTCGGGCCCCCACAGACCGGGTTCGGCCGCCTGCAGAGCTAGGTGTGCTGCTGAATCCTGGCGCTCCGGCAACCGTCAATATGATTAGCTTCATCCAGGTAAATCTCAACGGGAATTGGGCTGCCCAACAACTCCTGGATCAAACGGTCACTCAAAGGAACGCGGACGTCCTCATTCTGAGCGAACCCTACGCCAGGACTGAAGAAAACGACAGGATGTGCTTCCTGGACCGCAAGGCAGCCGTAGGAACCACCTCCGGCACGGGCTACGTCCACGACGAATGCGGCTCTGGTCAAGGCTTTGCATGGATAAGACTAGGAGACCTTGCTATATTCAGCTGCTACTGGAGACCCGGCACCACTCTGGGCGAGTACGAGACTTTCTTAGGGGACCTCGAAAACGCTGTGAGAGCCAGGGGCGACCACAGGCTTATTATAGGTGGCGACTTCAACGCGTGGAGCGTGGATTGGGGATCGCGCACCAACAACCCGAGAGGCGACCTCCTCACCGACCTAGCAGCCAGCCTCGGCCTGATCTTAGCCAACACCGGTGACACGCCCACGTTCGTCAGAGGGGAGGCCACATCCATTATAGATGTCACATTCTCCAGGGGAGTGGATGTCGCGGATTGGGCTGTCCTAGACGAGGTAAACCTGAGCGACCACGCCTACGTCGCCTTCTCGATCGACCCTCCCACCATCGATGATCATCCCGGCTGGCCTGCAGCGGACCCAGCGCCCACCGCGTCCCCAGGCTGGTCGCTAAAGAAACTCAACCTCGAAGCCTTCCACGCCCACGTCACCTCCAGGCCCCTGTGCACTCCAAGAGACTGCGTAGGAGCCAACGCGGCTCTCCTGGCCGCAGAGGCCCTTGACCAGTACATCTCGGACGCATGTGACGCCTCAATGCCCCGTAGGACTCCCTGCCCTAGGGGCAGAAAGCCTATGTACTGGTGGAACGACAACATCGTTGAACTTAGGTCCACAGCACTGTCTCTACGTAGGGCATACCAGTCCTGTCTGAGGAGACGAGGACCTGACGACTCCCTAGATGCAAGAGCAAACTACGCACAGGCCAGAAGGAACCTTCGGAGGGAAATCAGGAAGTCCAAAGAGCAGGGGTGGAAGGATCTCTGCGCAACGGTTGACACGTGCCCCTGGGGGAAAGGTTACAAGCTGGTCATGAAAAAATTCGGCGATGGTTCTGTCAGACTGGCATCCAAGGGCAGAGAAGATGCGATCTCAAACCACCTATTCCCAGCCGCCCCGATCACCGACTGGGACCTGATGCCCTCCCCTGCAGTTAGGAACATCTTCGAGGCTCTCGACCATGACACTGATGAACCGATCTTTGCCGTGACAGCACCGAAGTTCACCGCTGACGAGTTGCTCAAGGCCACGAAGAAGATGTCATCGGGCAAAGCAGGTGGTCCCTCGGGCATCCCAAACGAAATACTCAAGAGGATTGCACGCATCCGCCCGGCCTCCACTCTGAATATATACAACAAGTGCCTCACCGAACAAACTTTTCCGTCCACCTGGAAGAAGGCCAACCTGGTCTTACTTCACAAGGGTCCGGGCAAACCTGTCGAGGCTCTTTCCAGCTTCCGTCCAATCTGCCTCCTGGACACCCCAGGCAAACTCCTGGAAAGACTCCTGCTGCAAAGACTCGACGCTCACCTGGACTCCCAACTCTCCGGACGTTCACCAAACCAATTTGGATTTCGCAGGGGCATTTCGACCGAAACAGCCGTCGAGGTGGTCACAAAAATTGCAGCCTACGCAGCCACCGGAAACCACAGGCAGAAGGAGCTCTGCGTTTTGGTCACCCTTGATGTGAAAAACGCATTTAACTCACTCCGGTGGCCCGTCATTGATGAAGCTCTCAGGAAAAAGGACACGCCCGAGTACCTCGTCCTCATGATTCGCTCTTGGCTATCGGACAGAGTGCTCCTCGTCGGGGACCAGAGGGCTCCCAGGGCCGTCACGTGCGGCGTGCCCTAGGGCTCTGTCTTGGGCCCTACTCTATGGAACGTCGTATACGACGACCTACTCAACACGGAGGTTCCTCCCGGCGTCCACCTTGTCAGCTTCGCTGACGACCTAACCGTTGTCGGAGTGGCCAGAACGGGCGAGATGTTGGAGAACCTGCTCAATCCAGTCCTCGAGAGGATAGATGGGTGGATGACCGAGCACGGGCTGCAACTCGCGCACCACAAAACTGAAGCAGTTATGCTGACAAACAAGAGGATATACAACACCCCTCGTCTCACCATCGGTGGGTTCCAAATTGCTCTCAGCAAGCACCTGCGCTACCTAGGAGTCATCCTGGACATGCGCCTTTCATTTGGGAAACATGTGGAGACGGTGGCCAAGAAGGCGACTTCCTCAGCGACAGCCCTGGCTAGACTCATGCCAAACATCAGTAGACCATGCCAGTGGAAAAGGAGGCTGCTAATGTCGGTAGTCGAGAGCCAGCTATTATACGCCGCCCCGGTGTGGACCTTTTCTGTGAACGGCACGGCCAAGTTCAGGGCCAACCTGAGGAGGCCACAGAGGAAAGCCGCCTTGAGGGTCATCAGAGGCTACAGGACGGTTTCTGACGAGGCCGCCTTCCTCCTGGCCGGAATGCCTCTGTCGGACCTCATCGCGGCCGAAAGAGGCAGGATCAAGGCGAGACTATCAGAGGATCCGATCCCAGGCGATCCTTCCTTGTCCAGAGCCAAGTTAAAAAAATTGGAGAGAAAGACTACCATCTCGGAGTGGCAGAGGAGATGGACATAATCGGACAAAGCCCACTGGACTCGACGGCTCATCCCTGACATCCGAAGATGGACCAACAAGACCACCCCTGCGATCCCGTGGACATACCACATGACGCAGGCACTCACTGGTCACGGATGCTTCCAGTTTTACCTGCACCGATTCGGCAGGGCACCCAGCCCCTGTTGCATGCACTGCCACAGTCGCTCGGACACAGCCGACCACACCATCTTTCACTGCTAGAACTGGGAAGGTCTACGGAACGATCTCCGCGAACGGCTGGGGCACCCTCCCTCAGCAGATGACGTCGAGGACATCTTATGCGGCCCCGTATTTGAAGAACTCCCAGCGGACCCTCAGGAAAAGGCGATCGCTCTCAATGAAGCTGAAGAGACGTTTAGGATCTTTTACAAAATAGGGGAAGAGATCCTCACTCTCAAAGAGGCAGAGGAAAGGTCCCGACAGGCTGCTGAGGCGGCGGAAGACTAGATCGGATTTCTAGAGCGGCGAGCTTGCCGGCTCGCGAACAGGTCCTCGGAACGAGACGTCCAGGACGACTGGCGAGGCCGGTCCGAGAAGAGATCAAGGAACGAGATGTCCAGGGTGACGGAATGAGATCGACCCGGGAAGACTACAGGAAAACGTATTAAACTTAAATAAACTATGTGAGGTATTAGCAAGGGGCATGTCCCTGCTAATACCATTGCGGCTTCGGCCATGTAATTTTTTTTGTAAGGTATCTCGGACTGGGTACACACATACATACTAGCGATAGCTAAGGAAGGTGTACCCAGTCCTTGCGAGCCGAAACCATATTATATGTAAATTTGATTCAAATAAACGATGCTGCATGGGGGCTAAGTAATGTGAAAACAGTCCGGCCCCCATGTAGTGATGGAAAAAAAAAAAAAAAAAAAAAGGTACACGTACCAGTCGGAACGACCAACCACGTGGCGCGAGGGGCTACGGGCGGCTGAGCGAAGCTTAACGAAGCTGAACGGTTTAGCGAGGTGCTCAACGCTGTTGTAACGATTGAAAACGAACGCGAGCACTATGCTGGTGAGTTTTCGGCTCGGACGGGCACGGAATCACACAACGGATATTGACGGCGACGGCACACCGGTTCGCACATATACCGAACACACAGAAGACAAAACGAGCGATATGTTTTGTCAAGACGGCTGAGGACCGGCGACTTGTCGACTATCACTTTGTTGGAAAAGAACTGACGACATGTTAGTTGAACGAACATTTTTAGGAGTTGGTGTTATAAATGATAATATCTATGCCGTAAGTAATGTTGAATTACAATTTATTAGTTCAATTGTTATTTCTGTTAAAAAGCACGTACCAATAAATTATACATTTAATTTAAGGTAGGCGGATTCAATGATAGAGACGGTTATTTACAAAGTGCAAAAGTTTTTGACTACAATACTCAAGCATGGCGTATGATATCTAATATGACTACTATAAGATCTTTATTTGCTGTTGGAGTCCTGAATGAACTTTTATATGTGGTGAATTTAAATTTTTATTTATGATTTTAATTTTGTATTATAGTTGTTATATTAATAATATTTTTAATTTTTAAACATTTTTGGTCCTGTATGATATTTCAATTGATAATTTAAAATAGATACAATTTTGTAATTAAAAATAAAAATATTTAGTTTATTCAACTTCATATAAATATGTTCTCAACCACATTCATTGAAAGTGCTTAACAATAATATTTTATTCTGGGATTTCTTTTTAGCGTGAGGTATTTTTAGTAATTTGTAATAATTAAATTTTGTAGGTAGGAGATCTTGATCAATCAAGATGTGTTTTAGAGACTGTTGAATGTTATAATACCAGTATTGATATGTGGAGTCAAGTCGCAAACATGTGTGTACGTCGCAGTTGAGCCTGTGTAGGAGTTTTATACGGTGTAATGTATGCCGTAGATGGCAATGATGGATTTAACTACCTGAGTAGTGTTGAAGCATACAAACCAAGTGCAGGGGTTTGGATTTCTAAAGCAGACATGTTTTTTCCTCGAAAATATGCAGGTAACTTCTTGTAGGATAAATGTAATTTATTTTATGAAAAAAATTTTATTGAATATTTCGAATTAAATTAATTTTTTATTATAGAAGTAGTCGTATTAGATGGTTTATTGCATGTCGTCGGTGGAATAAACGAAACTTCTGTTTTGGACTCTGTAGAATGTTACAATCCAAACACCAATACCTGGACCATAGTCACAGCGAAATGGAATATTATCCGGATTATACCAAGAGTAGTAACCATTAGTAGACCACTACATTTTACAACTAATGAGCATTTATGATTTTTTTTTTTTTGGTACAATATATACATGTTTTCATATATTGCATTATATTTATAGTATCTCATAATATACAATACATACATTTTTTTTATATACAATTTTATCTATTTTCTATGATAATAAATTTATTGTATTTTTTTTTAATTTTACAACTTTTATGTTTAATTTCTATAGCTAAAGATTGGACATTTAAATTAAGGTTTCTCATAAGTAGTTAATAATATAACCAAAAAAACTATAAAATATATGCCTAAACACAATTTCCTTCATAGATAATTTTTGTTCAAATTACGATCAAATTAGAGAGGTATTTAAATGGAGAATAACGATTTTAGTCATCTCGTTTCAATTAAAAAATAATAATTGTTGGATAAAATAGCTTGAAAACTTATTACAAGGCTCTTAATTTATTATTACAAAGACATTTGAAAAATATTTAAAATGCATATTCACAATTTTTTTTATTCGCAAAACACTAAAAATTCACTAAAATGTGCAAACTATTTTGAGTTAGAAATTTATAAAAACTTTTCTTTTTAAACCTAAGATTTGAAAATTTAATACAACATTTCTTATAAGTTTGTCTACCCTTATCAACAAAAAAATCTCTACCAGAAAATAAAATTAAAATTTTTGAGCATTTGAAGTTAATTTTTTTACAACATTGGTTATTTACTTGATTTCTCCCGTAATAATTTTGTTATTTTGTTGTACTTAGTTCAAAATGAATAATATAAATTTACTATTATTATAATGTAAATAGGTTATATATAAAATACTTTATTCACAATAATATCATCAAATATACTTAGTAATATTAATATATTGTAGGCTGGCGGATTGTCATCTCTCAGTATTGTTTTTCTTATACAATGATACAATTATATCATTGAACTAAATTTAACACCATCCATTACAGTGAAATACTTGTAACCTACAGTACAGCATAGCAACACCCACTTACCCACCTCTTTGTTAACTTTTTATTAAGTTAAAATAAATTTTATTTTATTTGTTGAGTCGAAAACAAAATTGTAATACAATTAAGGTTCCTAATATATTGTTAAAACGACAGTACAAAAATATTAAAAATACATGGTCAACATTTTAAAGGCGTAAAAATCATGATTTTGCAAATTATTTTAAGTTATAAATTCAGAAAATATTTCTATTTAAATGTTGAATGTTTGAAGTTTAAATTTTTACAACACTGAATTATATTCACTTGATTTATCATGTAGCGATTTTCTTATTTTGTTGTACCTAATTCAAAAACGAATAACTGTAAATACTTGACATTTACACCATATGTTTATTTTATCAATTCCTATACTTGATAAAATTTTCAAAATATTTTGAGCTTTCATTGTTGGTTCAAAAAGTATGAGAAATTTTATACAAGGCTCCTAATATATTGTTACAATGGCAGTTGAACAATTTTAAAAATACATAGTACTGGGCACACATTTTTTTATAATCATTTAAAGTTCGAATTTTGACAAAATGTATCAAACTTTAATTTTAAAAAGGTGGGCAAGTGGGTGTCACTCTGCTGTACAGTAGGCTACAAGTATGTCACTGTAATGGAATGTTTTAAATTTGAATTCAATGTTTTAATATTATTGTATAAGAATAACGATTTTAAGCGAAGACCTCGGTCAGCCTATGATATTATTATTGATATTATTACTAAGAATATATTATGATGATATTATTGTGAATTAAGTATTATATATTTAACCAATTCACGTGGAGCTTTGTTTTAAATTGTTAATCATTAACTATAAAAGTTGTACATTAGATACATTTTTAACTACTAAATAATTTGAACTTTAAATGATATTTTTTATCTGATATTGTAACGTTCTAACGTTTTTTGTGAAGATAAAATTTGTTGATATTTATAGAAAGAAAAAATGAAATTTGAAATTCTCCGTAAACACCTCAAAACGAATCAAAATGTTTTGAAAATGTTACCGCGTATGTAAAAAATTGCTAATTAGTCAATGATAACATAAACAAGCAGTAAAAATTAAACGTATTTACGGAGTTACACCAAAAACTAAATTCAATTTTGTCGAAAATCGATTTCGCACGTATAATTTATTGTTCCCGGTTTCTGTTAATTTGTCTTTTGTTTTTCTCAACGCTTTTGAAAATTACTGGGAATTTTAAAATTTAAAATGTATATTATATAAATTTAAAATTTAAATTCTTCAATGCACCAACTAAATTCACTTTCCCATCGAACACGATACTGAAATTGAATATTGAAGCATTATTTTGACAACTTATCGTGTGCACAGACACAAAAAAATAAAACAAAAATACATATCGTTGTAAAATCAATACATTCATCGCTTTGCTCAGAATCAAAAATGATTATGTAGTTACAAATGTTCAACTGTGATAGCTCAGGATTGAAAATTTAAAACAATGTTTCACGTAAATAGGTTATATTATATAAATTACTTTATTCGCAATAATATCATCAAATATATGACAGCCTACGGTCAGAATCGTTTTCCTTATACAATGATATTATATCATTGAATTTAAATTTAACACCGTCCATAACAGTGACCTACTTGTAACCTACTGTACAGCAGAGCGGCACCCACTTGCCCACCTTTTTTTTTTTTACAATCATAAATTGTTGTATTTAAATTTAAGGACACAACCATATCAAAGTAGGTACCGGTTCGTATCGGAGTTAAGGTCCGATACGTATTGATACACGTACCGGTTCGTATCGGAGTTAAGATAGAATAATATATCATAAGCAACTTTCTTTTGATTTAAATATATAGACTTGGAGAAGTTTTTCATTTTAAAAAAAATGTGCGTATAAAATAATAATTGATAACGTGTAAACAATTGTGTTAATTGAGGTAAACAGCTACCATCCAGTTGCAAATATATCAAAATGGTCTAAAATACATGTAGTACCAAACGATATTAGTACCAATGTTATCGGTTAAATATTCGCGATAAGAGAACAATAAAACAAATCTTTTTCCAAGTTTGTTCCGATTGCACCTTCAGTTCCTATTCGCCCCTTTTGACGGTACCTATTACTGTCTAACATCAATGTTACATAAAGGTACTACATCATAATTAGTTATATGTAAAATTGTAATTTTGCGTATTTAATTAGATAAAAAAAAAAAATCAACAAAAAGTGTAAATATAATATGAGCATAGAAATATAGATGCTTTCACGTTATTTGTAGGATAGAGATGAACGTTTTTAAGAATTACATTTGTCAAATTTTATGTTTCAGAATAGGTACAGACATATTTCATTTAATAGAATAAAATATTTACATTATAGGTGTGTACATTACGTACCTACATATTTACACGCATATTATATATAAATGTGACAAAACAAATTGCTAATTAAAAAAACAAAAATGCCTCCATAGAAAATTCGACCGGCACGAATTCCAATCTCGTCCTAAGACCAAGGCTGAGAGCCGGTCCGACGTCTGAATCAGACCGTTAGTTGTAAAGGAATTGGAAGATTTGAAAAACCTGTATAACTTCAGTCTTCACTCTTCAGGTATAAAAATTGCCTCTCTTTTCAATAATATTATAATAGGTTCACGCGAAAACGATAACGTTCGAAAATTGTCACCGCCCGAGCGGAAACATCTAAACGCCGTTAAAGATGTTTTCACATCAAAAAACAAACAGTCGTCAACCGGAGTGTCTGGGATATATAATATGTAATCCGCACTACACTATCAATTTAAATTGTTGGAATATAGGTACGTACACGATCAATTTTCGGAGCTCGCACCGGTTATAGCATTATCACAAATATAAAACCCGAATAAACAACACGGAATAACCTAACAGTCAACGCCATAATTTATCAATCTATGTGACTATGAACTGTATAATATTATCGATTTTTACTTGGGTGGTAGGTAAACATGGAAGATAGGTAGTATTCGTTTTTCAAATTTTGGGACTCATCACTTATGACGGTTGAATATAGGTAACGATTATACGATATTAACGTCTAACGACTCAATGACTGAGTAACGACTAACGAGTGATGACGATGAGTAGGTGCATATTGTGTGGGTATTGTCTACAGGTCCATTTCAATGACCCCCCCCCCCCCACTTTCGAAATTTGAACTTCTGACCACGCCAAACGTTTGTGCATCGTTTGTGCAGAAATGTGCACCAGGTCCCGACGTTTGTGCACAAAAACTCCCAGCGTTATCCAAAAAACAAAGTGAGGGGTATTAACACGAGGGTCTCCCTTTTTTGATATTTTAAATATTTGTCATATTAATAAATGTTGTTTACGTACCTAATAGGTTTAATAGAATTTTACTATTGCCATGTAACCGTATGACAAATAAAATCTTCAAATATTTTTAATTTATCAAGAAAGCATATTATATTTTATATTATATTTTTCTGATGAAAATGTGTTTATGGACAGGTACCTCAACTCGACGTTGCTGTATGTCCGGTCCAATAATGTAAGTTATAAGTCATTGTGTATATTTTAATACAATAAAAGCATAGTAAAAAAATAATTAATAGACTATATTAATATAGTACCTACTTCATTAATTTAATATACCTAACCGTACCTATATACATATAAAAATATTATAATAATATATTATTTATGTTTGAATTCATTAGAACAATGGCGTATCAGACGTCGCTCCCAAACCGGTCGACATCCATCTGCATAACTGTGAGTTGAATACGTCTAAATTTAAAAATTGTTATAGTATAATATTTATCTAATAAATTAAATTTCTTTAGAATTCCGCAAGAATGAGCGGTATAGTTTGAAAACTTACCAAAGTTATCTGGTGGATGTCGATACGTTAGTGAGCAGCCGTCGCACATAGGTCTGATGTACCCATGGAAAGTTATTATTGGATCGGTCATAATATTACGTTGAAAAGTTATCTGTCCATAAACTTATTTTCAGATTTGTAGGCCAATTCCGTTGCCATTTTTTAATCATTCTTTGTTTTTATTAAGGTTGAGGTGTAACAGCATTTTAGGGGCTATTGTAATTCCCACTTCCAGGACTTTATCATACATACAGCCGACAGCCCGATGACCTACATTTTTGTGTATTCTGGTCTACCCTATGATGGCCGCGAAGTAACGTTCACGTCACCGTTTATCAGATTGCCTAGTTTGAAAGAGTCTCCAACAATTTCATCGGATAGGTACGCCATAAACCGTGGCATAGCGCTGGGCCAGCATCATTTTGTCCGGATCAATATCTACAAAAATGACGTCCCAATTATTAGAAGCTAATAATATAGGTACTTAATATTTATTGTAATATAATAACATTAAACTCAGTATACCCAGTTATTACGATTAAGTAGAAATAATATTTTTCAAATAATATTACAGTGTCTTTGTCGAACAGCTGTACGAAGTTTCCGCTGTGCCACAAAACGTGTCGACGCCGGTCGCTGAACATGGGAAGTCCTCAAGTCCACCCAGCATCGTATTGATGAATCAACAATACATCTTACATCTTACATTTATTATTGCAATCTTATAATTATTCACCTGAATGCATGTAATCCTGAATGTACAGTTAATTTATTACTACCCATCTACAAAGTCAACACTGTATTAATAAAAGTATTTATTGTTAAAATAAAATTGAGTTCTATATTATTTGTAGGTACTTAAAAATTATTTGGGTATAAAGGAAACATATTTTAATCATACAAAATTAGATAAACTAAAAGACAAAAATAATAAGTAAATACGTCGTGTTAAAAATAGTTTTTAATTAATATAGGTAGGACAAGTACCTATTATGTAGGTAGGTACTTATCCAAAACTCGTTTATCAGGAATTAAATAAAAAGGGAGGTCAATTAAAAAAAGGTGGGTAAGTGGATGTCGCTCTGCTGTATAGTAGGTTACAAGTAGGTCACTGTAATGGATGGTGTTAAATTTGAATTCAATGATATATCATTGTATAAGTATGTCCGTAAACAGCTCAAAAAGAATCAAATTATTTTCAAAATTTTATCGTGTATAGAAAATGCTACTATAAACATTCAGTGAAATTTTCAAGTATCTACAGTCATACGTTTTTTAATTACAACAAAATAAGAAAATCGTTACATGAGAAATCGAGTGAATATCAAATGTTATAAAAATATGAATTTCAAACGTTCATAAAAATTTAATTTGACTTTCTTGTAGACATTTTTTTTTTTGATATAAGTAGGTAAACTTATGGATAATATTGTATTACATTTTTGAATCTTAGATTGAAAAAGAAAAATTTTTATGAATTCTCAACTCAAAATAATTTTGATAATTTTCGTGATTTTTCCGTATTTTGTCAATATTTGAAATTTAAATGCTTATAAATAAAAACCGTGACTAAGGATTTTTAATTTTTTTCACCTGCCTTTGAAACAATAACCTAGGAACCTTCTATCAAATTTTCAAGTTTTTTTAACCAACTAATAACATTTTATTAATATTTATAGAAAAAAAAACTAAAATAAAATGGAAACTGAAAATGTCCGTAAACAGCTCATAATATTTGGAAAATGTTATGGTGTTTAGAAAATGCTAATATAAACATTCAGTCAAAATTTAATGTACCTACGGTCATTTGTTTTAGAGTTGCTCCAAAAGACCCCCCATAGTACTAACTAGATTCACTTTCCTATCAGAAAAGTTACTGTTAAAGAAAATTCAAGCACTTTTACTGTCCTAAAAGGTGATGACAGACACAAAAAAAAAATAAAAAAAAACACACATCATTGTAAAATCAATACATTCATCGCTTCCCTCAGAATCTAAAAAAAAAAATTGGAAGTGACTCTGCTGAACAGTAGGTTACAAGTGGGTGACTGTTATGGATAGTGTTAAATTTGAATTCAATGATATAATATCATAGTATACGAAAAACGATTTTAAGTGGAGACGATTTGTCAGCCTAGGATACTGTATACTATATTTATATTGATATTATTAAATATTATTAATACCGTAGCCGGTTAAGTTGAATTATTATTATTTGTTTATTATCGTATTTGTATATGATAATATATTTTAGACGTTTCAATTACCCACGAATAATATTTTTAAAATAGACATATGTATATATTACAAGTAACAACGAATTAAGAACGATATTGCAAAAAATAATAAATAAAATAATAAAATAACAAAAAATAAAATTTAACTGCCGGAAATCATTAGTTTTTAACTGAAAACAACAGGGAAGTCTGAACTTGGCGGTCAGTCTTATTTTTAAGTTATATGTATTATAACAAATTGAAATTTTTGGTATTTTCATATGTACCCGGTGTACCACACTGCGCTTGCTCGAACAATTAAAATCCAAAACATCCCTCGACTTGTTATGTAAAACCACCATGGGTGGGTGTCAGAATTATTTTTGCATCATCAATTTTAAAACGTTGATTTACCTAGGTTAAAAAAAAAATTAATTTGTAATACTTAAGCTCGGTAAACTTTAAGCGTTGTACAGGTGCGTAAAACACCGAAAATCGTGAACTTCGTAAGGCTATACCATAAACACCAATGATTTGCAGGTAGTCGAGTTTTGGACAAGTACCTACATAGGTAACTTATAATAATTCATATTGTAAATTAATTAGGTACCAAAAAAATATAACTTTTCAAACACTTTGTCTATTGGCACTGGCGGGAGAATGTATTAGAATGTCTATACACTTACAGACCAGTTTGTATAGTTAAATTTGGCATGCGAACTATAATTGAAATAGAAAACCAGAATAGGTGCATTGCCGATCACAAAGATTTCTGTAAAAGAACATACGATTTATAAATATACCGTATAGGTATACTGAGTACTTATATAATAATATATAAGTTCTTTGGATTTATCATAATAGTAAATAATATATTTTATGATATCTATGGCAATCGTCAATTGTCGAAATTCGTCGGCGACGGTTAACAGTTCTAATAATTTCAGCAAATACTATTGTATTATAAGTTGTAACACAAACTCGCAAATTTCGTTTGATTAGGTTATTTTCATCAAATATTTCGATACTTTCAAGTTTCAGCTCATCGGAGTGAGATGATTAGATAAAGATGGATGAAGAAAGCTGTTTACTCGGCGATGGCGGCACTCTAGCTACGTTTCACCGGAAGAGTAGATGTTTACGAGTAAGTTTGTTTTCATATTATTACCTACTATTTAACATTTACTTTTTAGACTTAAATTATATATTTATTGCCGTGGACAATCTGTTAACTAGGTGACGTAGAAGCATTTATAAGTTTAATCCCAATAGCGCAATGTATAAAATACGCGAGACCGTCTTCGTTTCACCACGCCAAGTTTAATACGCACCTTTTTGCATGTTATACTATACGCCGGGTATCACATTAGGTTTGTGCAAAGTATTTAAAACAATATAATGTTATTAATCTTTATATTTTATATTTTTATATACATAAATACATTATACACCTCATATATTTTATTAGCATACTTACACCTTTTTTAGTGTAGTTTATACCCTAGATGGCTATAGATATAGGTATTAAATGTCTTGCAATTATATATTTTACTATAATTATTAATTTCATTATAATATAATAAAACAATACACTCTAAATTAAATTAGTTGTTATCAAGAAAGACAGTCTTAAAACAAACTCTTTTCTGGACGTTACAATTATGTAACATGTATAGCTCATACAATTATGAATTTATAGTTAATGGAAATGCGGATGTTTATACTTCATAGATATTTTTTTAGTTAATAATCGTGTAAATAATTTGATTAAACAATAAGATACTTACCTACTCATCACTAGTATCAATTTTATTATATTACGTGTAAAATCCCCAACACAAGGTGCAGACTGCGTTTAAAAAATTAAAACATAAAATAAAATATAAAAGTAGTTATAGTTTCTGATCGACTTACCAATATGTTATAAACCTATATGTAATAAAATAATTATTCATATCAAATAATCCTAACAATTTAATGCAAGGATTCTCATAAATTGATCTTACAGCAGCCTTAAAACACCAAAAATACATTTGTACATCATTTACAAAATTTTTGTTCCCTATTATGGTGTAGGTATTAATACAAACAATAAATTGCTATTTGAAAACACAATTTCGTATACCTATTATTATTTACTAAATACCTACAATTAAATTAAACTAAAAATAAACATATGATTACATACTGAGTGCCTATAATATAATATTATATATGAAAATTGAATCTTTATTACGAATACTTATCGTTTACACAGACCACAAAAAAAAAAAAAACTTAAAATATTTAAAAAAAAAACACACACCATTGTAAAAATATGTTGTACAATTTTATATTGTCATAAAATACAATGTGCTCTTATAAAAATATTCTTGTGCTTCTGATATCTATTCACCACCTTAATCAATAATTAAATTGATAAACGAAAATAATAATTTAAATAATACCTATATCATATTATTATAATTCAAATTCAAAATTATAAACTATTTTGGTTTATTATCATATCATATTTCAATGAACAAATTGGTCCTTAACACAGAACTCTTTGATATAAAAAGTTGCATTATATTATATCCGTGGATTCATCATAATGACGTACCTAGTATAATATTTATTTAATCTATGGCAAATCTCAAAGTCGTTGCAATAGACACAGCCGATTAAAAATTCTAAAATTTCAATAAGCAAAGAAGATATGAGCAAAAAACTTACTGTGTTTCGTATAATTTTATTTTTTCATAAATCACAATATTCTAAGTTCTGGCTGTATTCTGGAGCGTTTACTCATGGGCGTTGCAGTTCACACACGTCACGGATTCTGCCGAAGTAGTCGATAATTAAAGTAAGTTTGTTTTTATATTCTTTTGGGGCTTAAATTTACTTTTAAGACTTTAAACAAATATTTAATGTCACGAAAAATGTGCTATCCAAGTGTTGTAGGCGCATATTTTAGTTCCGGACTAGAAATGTATAAAATACGCGAGATATAAACGCCGTCGTCGTTTTTCCAGTCCCTGTTAGTAGAATAATTATAATTAATAGGTGCATACCTATACAGGGTACTTAATATAAATATATAAATATTTTGGTTTAATTTATAGAAATGTATGTTATGACTTATAACTGATAATAGTCATAAGATACAATTTTGATTAATAACTGGTAATTTTTTTTTCCAAATACAACGTTATAAGTTATAGGTTACTATTAATTTAGTGTCACATACTTAACTTCTATTGTTCACCTAATATCTATATTCTATATCATAGGGTTTAGGGATGTATAACCATGTACACATAAAAGTATATTCACGGAATGGCCAACTGCCTATCCTGACGTGTGCGCACTTATGAATAATATACCTACTCATATACTCGTATAGGCAGTGGTGCCCAAGATATATTTTTCAGTTGTAGCAAGAAATAATTTCACCCACCCACCCACCCACCCCCTTTCAAACTCAAAATTTTATTATTTTTACATATTATCATATTTTAATAGACAATATTAGTAAATATGAAGGTATCAACCAATATAATCTGTGATTAATAATGAACATATTTCAAGTTAATTATTTTATGTTATTATACCTACCCACCCCTTATTTTCAATGTGTAGCGACCGCTACACCTAGTAATAGGGTTGGGCGCCACTGCGTATAAGTATATAAATATACCTATATAAATAGTGTAATACTACATACACGAATGTGTTACCTATTTTGTCCCTAAAAGTTCAACAGTTATTATTATATTTATTTATTTTTTAAATATAGGTAGGTACATTACAAGACTCTAATTAAAATCACATTTTTTTTTATTTTTTTGAACACAACGTTTTAAAAATTATTAATTAATATATAATTTATTGGTATAGTACTAAATAAATTAATGAAATAAAACAAACACAACTACTATAATTATTAGTAATAATAATATTATATCCACGTATAAATTATTAAAATACAAAACGAACAAACGAAAAACGATTCTGAGCAAAGATATCGTTGACTAATAAATAATATTGAGATTAAAGTAATTTATTTTTTCGGTAGAAAATCGGTATAAATATGAATTATAAATATTTTTTTATTTTCATACCATGACGCGTGTGTGAAAAATTGTTTATATTAAGTGTTTAAGATGTTAGATTTCGGTTCGGCTGATTGTCCACCCCCTCACTCTTCCGCATCAATGCATCAGAAATTATTATTTATAATATTTAAATATAAACTGCATTTTCTGAATTTTCTAAAACATTGCTTTCCAAGCAAAGAATTCGTTTCATATATTATCAACGAATTGAAAAATGAAATTAGAACATTTATATGGGATAAAGTCAATTTTATAAAAACTTATTAGAAAAAAATTAAATACAATTAAATAAAGGTAATTTTTTTTCTTATATTTCTATTTTTTTACGTACCCATTATGTTCGATACTATAACTTCAGTCGTTCAGTTATAGAAAACAACACTAGCCAATATGGAATTACTGTGGAATTTTTTTATTTTAAAATATTAAATAGCATCTGATGGACTGATGTGCTATAATGAAACTCAAAATATAACGAATACACTACCTATACACTTATCTAAATTTCTATTTTCTATTCGTTTAAATTGGACTTTTAATTTTTCTGGCCATTTTATTAAGCTTTGTAATATACCTAAGTTCATTAAATCGTATTTTTAAGTAATTTTTCTTATTTTTAATGCATTTAAATCCACGTCCTATTTATAACTTAACGTTATTTTGTATATACCAATCGATTAGTGTACACAATAAAAAATATAATATTATTGATGGGTTAATAGGTTGATAACTATTATGTAGATAGGTACAGTTTTGTACGTTCAGTGTATCGTTCTAAATTCATATAGTAGCTAAATGATTTTGTCAAGGGGTGGTGGGGGGGGGGGGATATTGCTGATTTTTTAACACGCACTATTTCAAGGGCTCTTAACCTAAGGGGCGCACCACTCTAAGGAGGAGTGACACAATTTCGTAGGAGGGGGGGGGGACGTGAAAATGTTTAAAAAAAAACACGAATTTATTTAGTTATATGGTTATTTAGGTAATACATAATATTAATTAATAGGTATTTCTTAAATTTTTTTTATTATTTTATTTGAAACATAATTTTTAAATATTGGGATCAATAAAACTATTTTTATATAATTACTATTTTATATCAATTAGAATTTGTTTATAAACCAAGTAATAAATAAATGGTTACCAAGTAAAAAAACCGTTATCTATATTATAAATTTGAATTCAATTTACCACATTTGCGTCTAGTAGAAACAAATAAATATTTTTTTGAAGATAATGTAAAAATATCCATCATCCATCGGTTATGACCATATATTTTCTATGATTGGGATTGTTAGGTTATAATTATAAATAATCTATGGCAAACGACAATCGTTTGAGACGAACAGCGATTCCAATACGTACTCACATATTTCGTTTCATTCTGGTTATTAAGCAAGGTGCCTATTTTTATAAATGTCATTAATCTCAATACTTCCAGACTGAACTTTTGGTCGGAGATATGAAGACGCGCGCTGCATTTTGCTTGGCGGAGACGCACAGCTCTGACACTAGACAATATTATACACTCAAAGGGACCGCGTTTCGCCGGAAGAATAAATAATTACGTAAGTTTTGTCCTACTACTCTGTTGACGCGGTAGACCTAATGTAAATATTTATTGTCAGACAAACTTATATACCCGCTAGACGTAGAGTAGTTTTTAAAATCCAGTTGTTATAGGTGTACAAAAATTAGGATATTATGAAAAATACCTTAAATTATAATACTTTGCCTACAACTGTTAATTTATTGTTATAGTAGAATAATTTTTAAAATTTTAAATCAATGATTAGGTAATGCTTTTATAAGTAGGAAGGTAGGTTTTTATACCTACCTAAACAAATAAGAAAATACATAATGATTAATGTTATTTAATATGATTTGTAAGTACACAGCAGATTATACCTATCACTTGGTGACGATTATTTTTGTTTTATACGTTCTTCGTAATTCAGTTCCGTCACGATAGTTTTAGTTTTCGTTAAATGTGAAACATACATTTTCTATGCATACGGGATACGGGCATTAAAGATTTGGGTTTCAAGAGAACACCTCAAACGTACGTTTTATTTTGGGGGTTTTACGGGATATACCTATAGGAAATTTTCTTCAAATTTTCACATTTCACTATTTGATATTGTGATATTATTTGTACCTAGGTTAAGTTTCTGTTTTAGAATCGATCGATATGTTACCTAGGTGTATCACATTCTTTAATTTAAATTCTGGTAGTCGAGTATTGGACAAGTACCTACGTAACTTATAATTCGTATCGTAATTTAATAACTAAAGAAATATAATTTCCCCAACAGTGTCTAGGGCCACAGGCAGCAGAATGCATTATAGAATGTCTAAAAACTTGTGGTCTAGTATATGAATAAAATTGGTATGCGACCAACAACTGGGGGCTAGTTCTGGAAAATTTAAATGATCTAATAAGGTTTATCTCATTATTTGAATTAAATTAATTTTTAAGCGATTATTGTGTTAATCAATTTTTTAATTTATTTCATTCAACACACTCGTCTCAGTTTTCTAGTACCTCTAGATTTCTCACAAAATTCATATCGGTCATCTCACAGCTTTCATATTCAAAACCAAAAAAATATGTATTTTTATCTTATTTCAATCTTTTTCATCGAATACCAGAATATATTACAGATCATAAAGATACTAGTATTGTATACTAGATAAGTGTCAATTAGCGAGATGTAGAGAGAGATGGAGATGGAGCGAGATGTAGACGGATGAAGATAGATGTTTCTTCGACGACAGCGTGTGCTACAGTACAGCTAGGTTTCACTGGAAGAGTCGATGTTTATGCGTAAGTTTGTTTTTATATTATTTTGGTCTTACATTTACTTTTTAGACTTGAATTAAATATTTATTGTCCGGGAAAATTTGTTAACTAAGTAACGTAGAAGCATATACGTTTACTACTGCCTACCAAAGGTGCAATGTATAATAAAAATAAATTATACGCCATTCCGAACAATCCAAACGCTGTCTTACTCGTAGTCGAGTTCTAGTTGATAACTGACTTGTGAATAAATGTAATTTTTGTTAGGTATAAAAATAAAACTAATAAACCCTTGAATACAACATTTAAAAATACAAACTCTGTGTAATAAAAATTAATATTAGGTATTTATTGGTAGGTTTATATAATATCTGTAGACTGTAACGCATAGGTCATTAGAATATTGTAGAACATTTTACTAGAACGTTTCAGTGTTTTGAAGACTAAGTTTCGTAGCAGATTTTGATTCTGTCACGGGGTATGTGTTCTCTTATTTCTCAGTAGGTTTTTTTTTATTATAGTTAATTGATCAGGGGATGTATTGCCCGAAAATTATCAATATTTGTATTGTAACTATACTGGTATAACACTATTCGGGCTATCAATAAAGTCGTGTTCAAAATTAAAAAATTGGTGAGGTATGATATTTTTTTAAGCAATTCTTTCGAGTAGGGAATTCGTTCAATGATATTTAAATATTTTCACCGATAATCAAGTACGATGACTTGTAGGTAACTAGAGACTGAGTGAATAGGAATTAGGAAGTGTGTGATATGGCGAAGATAAGGAAATGGATCAACAGGATTTCAGAATGTTTGGTGTATGAAAGGGAAAGATGAAAAAGAAATGTAAGGTTAGAGTAGGTAAGTGGAGTGAGAGTAGCAGATATGAGAATAATAAGTAAGGTGTTAAGGTACAAAAGAGGATAGAATAAGAAATTAATTAATTAAGGGTAGTGTAGGGTAGTGTACATATTGTAGTGAAAACAAGAGAGAATAGGTTTAGTTGGTTCGGTCACTGTATGATAAGAGATAGTGAGAGTGGCTGTAGAAGTTAATTTACGGGAGAAATGATGGACGAGAAGACTGAAGAAGAGATGGATAGACAGAATACCGATCATATGGAGGTGTGGAATGAGAGTGGCTGAACCTGTATATAGCTGTGAGAGACGGGGGAAGAAAAAGTGCAAAGGTAGAATAGTTATGTTAACAATGCCGAATACGTAGGAAAAGATCTTGAATTGCAAAGGCCCTATTGACTCTTTGTCTTCAACTAACCATAGGTTTACCTAACTAACCTTCTTATGACTTATTAGGAAACATTGAATAAAAAGACCCTGAGTTGCAGGTTGCTGAACTTAAGTGTTTGATTATCAAGTTGATCCTTTGATTGTTGACACCTTAATCCATGCTATGGATGAAGCCCATAGATAATAAAGATATGGATAGTCCACGCCTATGTTAAATACATTTGAGGCGGCGTTCCCGGAGTGGAAGGCTATTGAGGCTACTTTATATTGATAGTCGATAGTCGATACTCGATATAAGTATACTTTAGTTGGCCTCAATTTATTGTTCCCCTCGAAGACCGCTGATAAGACCATTATGTCCTATCCACATCTTTATTATCTATGATGGAGCCATACCCAGCTCACTCGTGTAAACTTGTTGCCGGTTGGGATGTCAGCGCACTATTTTTTTTCCATCTTTGACCCACGCGTAGCATACCAAATGTACGATTCAGAAAACACAAAAATGATTGGGTCAGAGAGAGAAATAAATGGTGCGCTAAAAATCTGACATCCTCTTAGTGTTATCAAGTTGAATTTAAAACAATATATCCCCAACACA
The DNA here is from genome assembly GCF_019925205.1 of Metopolophium dirhodum. Lineage (NCBI taxonomy): Eukaryota > Metazoa > Arthropoda > Insecta > Hemiptera > Aphididae > Metopolophium > Metopolophium dirhodum. The sequence continues at coordinate 32,985,619 of NC_083565.1, read as the reverse complement.
AGGTGCAGACTGCGTTTAAAAAATTAAAAACATAAAATAAAATATAATAATATAAGTTGATTGTTGACAATTTGACATTTAACAATAACTGTGGTAGGTATAATGATTGGAAGTAAAAGTAATTAGCAGGGCTGTGAATTTAATGCAATGAAAAAGTGTTAAATATTTGCCTGCATGTATGCACTAAAAACAGGCAAATATATGCACTGAAATATTCAAAAAAATGCACTTAAAATTCAAAAAAATACTGAATGAAAAAGTTTTTATTAAAATGTTTTTAAATTAATAAATTATAATTCAAATAGGTTTACAAAAAAAATTCTTTATTTACACACTTGGTAGGTAGGTATGTAGGTAGGTAACGGATGAACCGAAAATATAAAAACATTTTAAGAAAATAAGCATAAATACGAAGAAATCATGAAAACATGCAATTATATTAACTAACCAAAAAAAAAAAAACGCATATTGGTAACGGTGTTGTAATAATAGGGATCTCCCCAAAAAAAATATGTACTAATAGTTCAAACAAATCATAAAAGCCAACTGTAATAAATATTAATTTATGAAAAAGTATATTAAAAAGCATTATTATTATAAATGAAACAAAACTATGAACTATGGACGGTGACATAATATAGGTATTTCTATATTTTTAGCTCCATAATTTCTGTTAAAATATTAGGAATATGTATTAAGTACCGTAAAAGTGCTAAATTTGAGCTATTACTTAAAATATTATATTCATAACAAATTATCATAGAAGGTTAGGTACTGTTATTCCACATACTTATTATAGTTTAATTTAACTACAACATTCTAATAGAGTCTGATAAAATTTGGTTCCACGACTTTGATCATACAAACTTTAAATACTAAACTATGGGTCTGAAATTTAGTTTATATAGATGTAAATAATCCAAAACATATATTGCTTCAAAATATAAAAAAAAAGTGTCTTGTATTGTAGTAGGTGGGTAACTTAAAAAAAAAAAAACTAAAAAAAATCATACTTGAAATCTATGTATAATATACGTATATTGTAATAAATGTTCAAATGTTTACTATAGTACATTATAAAAAATTAACTTAAGTTCAATATAATACATTATAATAGGTGTTCAAATAAACATTTCATACCAAAAATTTTGTTAATTCACACAGTCTCTCTTCAATTTTAAATTTTTCTTAAGACTTAATTAAGTATTTAATCATTTATCTAAAAGAGATGTGCCGGGTCGCCACATTACTATATCGAGGGGCCATGGTGCAAGTGTCGTCCATAAATATCATAACATATATTATATTAGAAATACAAACTTAATAATACACTAACAGTAAATATTATAAAAAAATATTACGAAATGTACTATACTCATATTATATTATGATTGTATTAGTTACAAACTCTTGAATTAAGAGTTATGTGTGAGGATTTAATTGATTTCCTAAAAGGAAATGTCTCAAGGTTTCCTCAGTAAGTTGAGGGACCGTAGTTAAAGTGCTGTCCACCAATAAAGTACCAAAAAAAAAAAAAAAAAAACGATTTATTTAAATATAGAAGGTACTTATATCATATACTTCTATCAATTGTGTTAGCCACAGTCTTGTGTAAATGATATTGTCTTATATTTTCCCAATCTAATTATACAAAATACTGAAAATTAATGAAATCACAAATATTAGTACAATAGAGAGACTGTGCATTGATTTACAAACTTGTCTTAAATTTACTTTTTGCATAGAGAATAATATGAAGGTGGGCTGAGCTTTTAATATCAGAGTATATGGGGACAGGGCTGGGAATTCATATTATGAATTGAAATTAAAGTTCTAAAAATTCATGAAAATTATTTTTGTGAAATATTTCATTTTTATGAAAAATTGAATAAAATATTTTTTTTTTAAATTGTAGTAAGAAATACAGTTAATTTTTACTTAGTAAGGTAGATATTTATTGCCTTTGTGTATAAGTATAATATACCTATATGGCTATACAATATGAATCTTAATGTATACATATAACTATATAAATATATAACATATAAGATATAAAATATTAAAATATATATACATTTATTATAATGTAATGTATATGAAATATGAATATATTGATATAATGATTATGATATATCAATATCAGTATATCACTTAAAGTATTGTTTTTTGAGTTTAAATAAAAAACAAATTCATGAAATATAATAATTGGTATTATATTTATAAATAATAAATAATAATTATAAAACTTTAAAAATATTAACAAAAATAAACCTCTCTTTGGCAACTGTGTATGATTTAAAAATTAAAATAATAAATATAAAATTAAAATAAAACCTATAGTATATTAGATATAAATCAAAATATATAATAAAATAGGTTGAGATTTAAAATTTTATTTTTAATTCGGATGATACCTCATTAAAAAAACTATCTATACCAGATCTTGATCCTTCATCATTTGAATCAATTGAACCTGTTTCTATTTCCAAATCACTAATTGAGTTTTTTTCTTGTAATTCTGCTAATTCATGATCAAAATTTTCTACATCTGGAGTTGGATCATTTACAAGTAAATCATTTATTTTGTCTGGTTTTTCATACTTATACATTTACTTTTTTGTTTCCTTCATTCATTGTCACTTTACGAAAACATTTGTGAATTAAACTTTTAACTTTACCCATATTAAGTTATAAATTATATATATAACTATTATATAACTATTAACTCATAAATTATAATAGATCATTTTTTTTTTTTTTTTATTGGGTAACCCGCGGCAACATAGGTCATTGGGTGTGGGAAGGGCACTGTAGGTTCTTTATATTGGGTAGGTTGATACACGTGTGTTGTGTTTGGCAGAATTTCTAATCGGGCACCCGTAGGTTCCTGCCGTGCCCCGGGGTGGGGGATGGCGGCACTTGTTCTCCGGACACCGTGCCTTGCACGGAGAAAAATGTCGCCCGGTGGTCGAGGATCGAACTCGAACCGGCTGTGCCGAATCCGTCGCGTTAGACCGCTCGGCCACCTCGTCCCCCCAATAGATAATTTATTAACACGTTAATCGTAATAACTTTATATATTTATACCTTATACGTTTTGTAACGCTAACGTCACTACTCGCTAGCACAAACACACACAAGTCACAAATACTGAAATACCCAATGGCCAATGGTGTTATTGAATATGCGGTAGCGGTATTTCTATTTCCGTTATTGGCGAAGAAAATGTAGATATTATCATGATTTTCTTTATACAATATTCTGTGTTTATACTTCATTTGCTGATATTGTCATATGGATGATAAATATGAAATCAGTGTGACCATATAATTATGATTTTATTATGGACATACCAAAAAACACACCATTTTGAAAAAAAATAATTTTCAATATTTCATTGAAATATTTCAAGGAGGGTGAAAGTTTCAATTTTGAAATATTTCAAAGTGAAAATTTCATGTGAAATATTTCATACTCATAACCCTAATTGAAATATTTAAATAATAATAGAGATTCGTTGATTGCATTTATGTGCTTCAAATTGTTTACACGAGTGAGCTGGGTATGGCTCCATCATAGATAATAAAGATATAACATAATGGATAGGACATAATAGTTTTATCAGCGGTCTGATCTTAGAGGGGAACAATTGAGGCTTCATCCATAGCATGGATTAAGGTGTCAACAATCAAAGGATCAACTTGATAATCACTTGAGTTCGGCAATCTGTAACTCAGGATCTTTTTATTCAAAGTGTCCTAATGAGTCATAAGAAAGTTAGTTAGGTAAACCTATGGTTAGTTGAAGCTATGGTGATGATAGACGACTACCATCACCGGTCGTGAGCTTTGCGATGATCTTTTCCTACTAACTATCAAGGTATTCGATATTGTAAACATAACAATGAAAGAAAATATTTAAATATTATTAATTTGGTTAGGTTAGGTTGGGTTGGGATAGGGCAGGAAATTAGATGTTAACTAATTATCATAGTTTTTAACACGGTCTTAAAGAATGTCAGCAAGAGTTGTACCAGTATAGTTATTAAAAACTTAAATACAGCCAACATTAAATAATGATTTTTTTACCACAACTAATTATAAAATGTATTTTAAAATATAACAAAATATTATTTAATTAGGGTTTTATAAGGTTTTCAATACTTATGAGTTTTTGTAAATAGAAAATGTATAAAATCAATAGTTTGAATTTAATATATGGTTTTGTGTATTAATATTCTATTGTCAAAGAATTCTCAGGGTTTCCTTTCCACATTTTTTTACATTGTACTAAATCTAATTTTTTTCCGCAAATATTTACAAAGACTAAAACAGATATCTGACTATGTTTTTATTTGCATTTAGACTTTATAGTTTGTAATTTAATATTGACTGTAGACCCACCAAACACAATATTATTTTAAATTAAACATTTTATGTCCTTAATAAATAACAATCACATAGTAGAGTCCGTGCAGGACCTTTTATCATTTAATTTCTTTGCATCCTTTATAATTTACATTTATTTTTATACATTTTCTAATACATATATTACCCTGATACACCTCTGATCATAATAACTGTTTGCATTATTATAATGTAAACAACACCTAGTTTTTGGATTGTAGTTAATATGTATTGCAGTATTTAGCTTCTAGCGTATTCTTTTGTTTGGTGTTATTTCACCCAGATTACTCAAACAATTTTTTTTTCACTTCAATCAACTCTAGTAGATTTTTTTGTATAAACATTTTTCAAGATTAACCGGCTATACCTGGGAGTACGCTGAGTACCTGTGTACATAACATATAATTTGAAAAGAGACTGGCTACGTTCTCTCACGTTCCCCATTTAATTTATTTTTTTATATATTTAACTTTTTTTGATTCTTTTATATATATCTTTTTTTAAAACATTAACAACTTGGTGCCATATGATTTTTTTAAATTTTTTATCTGCTTCTTAAAATGCGTTTGCCTGCGGTAGCCCAAGTTCCCCTTTCAATTTTTTTTCATAAATTTAATTCAATTGATTATTAATATGAATATTTTCAAATTTGTAAGCCTTCAGAAAATTTTTTTCTGTCAATTAATTTCCTATCTAGATATTTCTATATAAATTTATTAAACACTGACAAGCCGGCGCCAACACCCTCCTTCATATTTTTTTTTTAGAAATGTAACTTTAGTTGAATATTTTGTGTTGACTTGAATATTGATAACTTGGTGCCTGTAAATAACCATTCTTTAATGAACTAAATAATCCTTATCTTTAATGAACTAAATATTTTAAATAATTTTTTCTGTTTAAGATTCTTGGCATATTAATTTGTACTTTGTAATGTATATTCCTACAGTTAAATTTTTTCAAAATATTTTTTGGTTTCCTAAAATGCATTTGCCTGCGGGCGCCAACACCCTCTATCAATTTATTTTTTATGATTTAACCTCTAGCCAAATTTATTAAACATTGACAATCGGGTACCCTTGAATAATCCTTATCTTAAATTAACTAAATATTTTAAATGGTTTTTTCTGTTTAATATTTTGGGCATTTTAGTTTGAACATTGAAATGTATTTTTCTTCCATAAAATTGTTTCAAAATTTTTTTTTGGTTTCCTAAAATGCATTTGCCCGCGGGCGCCATCATCCTCCTTCAAATTTTTTTTTTAGTAATGTAACTCTAGGTGAATATTTTGTATTGACTTGAAAATTGATAACTTGGTGCCCTTTGAATAATCATTCTTTAATGAACTAAATATTTTGAATAGTTTTTTCTGTTTAAGATTTTGGGCATTTTAGTTTGTACTTTGTAATGTGTAATCATACAGTTACATTTATTAAAAATTTTTTTTTTCCTAAAATGCATTTGCCTGCGGGCGCCAACACCCACCTTCAATTTTTTTTTATGATTTTACCCCTAGCCTATTTTTTTAAACATTGGCAATCTGGTACCTCTTGAATAGTCCTTGTTTTATGAAATAAATATTTTGAATAGTTTTTTCTGATTAAGATTCTTGGCATTTTAATTTGTACTTTGAAATGTATATTCCTACACTTAAATTTTTTCAAAATTTTTTTTTGGTTTTCTAAAATGCATTTGCCTGCGGGCACCAACACCCTCCTTCATTTTTTTTTTTTAGAAATGTAACTCTAGTTGAATATTTTGTGTTGACTTGAATATTGATAACTTGGTGCCTTATGAATAATCCTTATCTTTAATGAACTAAATATTTTAAATAGTTTTTTCTGTCTTAGATTCTGGGCATTTTAGTTTGTACTTTGTAATGTGTATTCCTACAGTTAAATTTTTTCAACATTTTTTTTTGGTTTCCTAAAATGCATTTGCCTGCGGGCGCCAACACCCACCTTCAATTTTTTTTTATGATTTAACCTCTAGCCAAATTTTTTAAACTTTGAAAATCGGGTACCCTTGAATAGTCCTTATCTTTAATGAACTAAATATTTTAAATAGTTTTTTTGTTTAAGAATATAGGCATTTTAGTTTTTCCTTTTCATGTGTAATCATGCAGTTAAATTTATTCAATATTTTTTTTTGGTTTCCTAAAATGCATTTGCCCGCGGGCGCCAACACCCTCCTTTAATTTTTTTTTTTAGTATTGTAACTCTAGTTGAATATTTTGTGTTGACTTGAATATTGATAACTTGGTGCCCTATGAATAATCCTTATCTTTAATGAACTAAATATTTTAAATAGTTATTTCTGTTTAAGATTCTAGGCATTTTAGTTTATACTTTGTAATGTGTTTTCCTACAGTTAAATATTTCATAATTTTTTTTTGGTTTCCTAAAATGCATTTGCCTGCGGGCGCCACACCCTCTTACAATTTATTTTTTATGATTTAACCTCTAGCCAAATTTTTTAAACTTGACAATCGGGTACCCTTGAATAATTCTTATCTTTAATGAACTAAATATTTTAAATGGTTTTTTCTGTTTAATATTTTGGGCATTTTAGTTTGTACTTTGTAATCTGTAATCATACAGTTACATTTATTAAAAATTTTATTTTTGTTTCCTAAAATGCATTTGCCTGCGGGCGCCAACACCCACCTTCAATTTTTTTTTATGATTTTACCCCTAGCCTATTTTTTTAAACATTGGCAATCTGGTACCTCTTGAATAGTCCTTGTTTTATGAAATAAATATTTTGAATAGTTTTTTCTGTTTAAGATTCTTGGCATTTTAATTTGTACTTTGAAATGTGTATTCCTACACTTAAATTTTTTCAAAATTTTTTTTTGGTTTCCTAAAATGCATTTGCCTGCGGGCACCAACACCCTCCTTCATTTTTTTTTTTTAGAAATGTAACTCTAGTTGAACATTTTGTGTTGACTTGAATATTGATAACTTGGTGCCTGTAAATAACCATTCTTTAATGAACTAAATAATCCTTATCTTTAATGAACTAAATATTTTAAATAATTTTTTCTGTTTAAGATTCTTGGCATATTAATTTGTACTTTGTAATGTATATTCCTACAGTTAAATTTTTTCAAAATATTTTTTGGTTTCCTAAAATGCATTTGCCTGCGGGCGCCAACACCCTCTATCAATTTATTTTTTATGATTTAACCTCTAGCCAAATTTATTAAACATTGACAATCGGGTACCCTTGAATAATCCTTATCTTAAATTAACTAAATATTTTAAATGGTTTTTTCTGTTTAATATTTTGGGCATTTTAGTTTGAACATTGAAATGTATTTTTCTTCCATAAAATTGTTTCAAAATTTTTTTTTGGTTTCCTAAAATGCATTTGCCCGCGGGCGCCATCATCCTCCTTCAAATTTTTTTTTTAGTAATGTAACTCTAGGTGAATATTTTGTATTGACTTGAAAATTGATAACTTGGTGCCCTTTGAATAATCATTCTTTAATGAACTAAATATTTTGAATAGTTTTTTCTGTTTAAGATTTTGGGCATTTTAGTTTGTACTTTGTAATGTGTAATCATACAGTTACATTTATTAAAAATTTTTTTTTTCCTAAAATGCATTTGCCTGCGGGCGCCAACACCCACCTTCAATTTTTTTTTATGATTTTACCCCTAGCCTATTTTTTTAAACATTGGCAATCTGGTACCTCTTGAATAGTCCTTGTTTTATGAAATAAATATTTTGAATAGTTTTTTCTGTTTAAGATTCTTGGCATTTTAATTTGTACTTTGAAATGTATATTCCTACACTTAAATTTTTTCAAAATTTTTTTTTGGTTTTCTAAAATGCATTTGCCTGCGGGCACCAACACCCTCCTTCATTTTTTTTTTTTAGAAATGTAACTCTAGTTGAATATTTTGTGTTGACTTGAATATTGATAACTTGGTGCCTTATGAATAATCCTTATCTTTAATGAACTAAATATTTTAAATAGTTTTTTCTGTCTTAGATTCTGGGCATTTTAGTTTGTACTTTGTAATGTGTATTCCTACAGTTAAATTTTTTCAACATTTTTTTTTGGTTTCCTAAAATGCATTTGCCTGCGGGCGCCAACACCCACCTTCAATTTTTTTTTATGATTTAACCTCTAGCCAAATTTTTTAAACTTTGAAAATCGGGTACCCTTGAATAGTCCTTATCTTTAATGAACTAAATATTTTAAATAGTTTTTTTGTTTAAGAATATAGGCATTTTAGTTTTTCCTTTTCATGTGTAATCATGCAGTTAAATTTATTCAACATTTTTTTTTGGTTTCCTAAAATGCATTTGCCCGCGGGCGCCAACACCCTCCTTTAATTTTTTTTTTTAGTATTGTAACTCTAGTTGAATATTTTGTGTTGACTTGAATATTGATAACTTGGTGCCCTATGAATAATCCTTATCTTTAATGAACTAAATAATTTAAATAATTTTTTTTGTTTAAGATTCTGGGCATTTTAGTATGTACTTTGTAATATGTATTCCTACACTTAAATTTTTTCAACATTTTTTTTTGGTTTCCTAAAATGCATTTGCCTGCGGGCGCCAACACCCACCTTCAATTTTTTTTTATGATTTAACCTCTAGCCAAATTTTTTAAACTTTGAAAATCGGGTACCCTTGAATAGTCCTTATCTTTAATGAACTAAATATTTTAAATAGTTTTTTTGTTTAAGAATATAGGCATTTTAGTTTTTCCTTTTCATGTGTAATCATGCAGTTAAATTTATTCAACATTTTTTTTTGGTTTCCTAAAATGCATTTGCCCGCGGGCGCCAACACCCTCCTTCAATTTTTTTTTTATGATTTAACCTCTAGCCAAATTTTTTAAACTTGACAATCTGGTACCCTTGAATAATCCTTATCTTTAATGAACTAAATATTTTAAATACATTTTTTAGTTTAAGAATATGGGCATTTTAGTTTGTACTTTGTAATGTGTATTCCTACAGTTAAATTTTTTCAAAATTTTTTTTTGGTTTTTCAAAACGCATTTGCCTGCGGGCACCAACACCCACCTTCAATTTTTTTTTATGATTTAACCTCTAGCCAAATTTTTTAAACTTGACAATCGGGTACCCTTGAATAATTCTTATCTTTAATGAACTAAATATTTTAAATGGTTTTTTCTGTTTAATATTTTGGGCATTTTAGTTTGAACTTTGAAATGTATTTTTCTTCCATAAAACTTTTTCAGAATTTGATTTTTTTTTGGTTTCCTAAAATGCAATTGCCTGCGGGCACCAACACCCTCCTTCAATTTTTTTTTTTAGTAATGTAACTCTACTTGAATATTTAGTATTGACGTGAAAATTGATAACTTGGTGCCTGTCAATAACCATTCTTTAATGAACTAAATAATCCTTATCTTTAATGAACTAAATATTTTAAATAGTTTTTTCTGTTTTAGATTCTGGGCATTTTAGTTTGTACTTTGAAATGTATTTTTCTTCAGTAAAATTTTTTCAAAATTTTTTTTTGGTTTTCTAAAATGCATTTGCCTGCGGGCGCCAACACCCACCTTCAATTTTTTTTTATGATTTAACCTCTAGCCAAATTTTTTAAACTTGACAATCGGGTACCCTTGAATAATCCTTATCTTTAATGAACTAAATATTTTAAATAGTTTTTTCTGTTTAAGAATATGGGCATTTTAGTTTTTACTTTGGCATGTGTAATCATACAGTTAAATTTATTCAACATTTTTTTTTGGTTTCCTAAAATGCGTTTGCCCGCGGGCGCCAACACCCTCCTTTAATTTTTTTTTTTAGTATTGTAACTCTAGTTGAATATTTTGTATTGACTTGAAAATTGATAACGTGGTGCCCTATGAATAATTTTTATCTTTAATGAACTAAATATTTTAAATAGTTATTTCTGTTTAAGATTCTAGGCATTTTAGTTTATACTTTGTAATGTGTTTTCCTACAGTTAAATATTTCATAATTTTTTTTTGGTTTCCTAAAATGCATTTGCCTGCGGGCGCCACACCCTCTTACAATTTATTTTTTATGATTTAACCTCTAGCCAAATTTTTTAAACTTGACAATCGGGTACCCTTGAATAATTCTTATCTTTAATGAACTAAATATTTTAAATGGTTTTTTCTGTTTAATATTTTGGGCATTTTAGTTTTTACTTTGGCATGTGTAATCATACAGTTAAATTTATTCAACATTTTTTTTTGGTTTCCTAAAATGCGTTTGCCCGCGGGCGCCAACACCCTCCTTTAATTTTTTTTTTTAGTATTGTAACTCTAGTTGAATATTTTGTATTGACTTGAAAATTGATAACTTGGTGCCCTATGAATAATCATTCTTTAATGAACTAAATATTTTGAATAGTTTTTTCTGTTTAAGATTCTGGGCATTTTAGTTCGTACTTTGTAATGTGTATTCCTACAGTTAAATTTATTCGAAATTTTTTTTGGTTTCCAATAATGCATTTGCCTGCGGGTTCCAACACCCTCCTTCAATTTTTAGATTCTGAGCGAAGTGATGAATGTATTGATTTTACAATGATGTGTGTTTTTTTTTAATTTTTTTAATTTTTTTTTATTTATGTGCCTGTCATCAACTTTTAGGACAGTAAAAGTGCTTGGATTTTCTTCAATCGTAACTTTTATGATAGGAAAGTGAATCTAGTTGGTACTTTTCAAAAGTAAACATTTCTCAGTGTTTTCACAAGCGACGTGAAAAACAAAAGAAAAATTAAGGAAAAACGGGAATTTTTACGCAAAATCTGTTTTCGAGAAAATCGATTTTGGTTTTTGGTGTAACTTTAAAAGAAATGACCGTAGGGACATGAAATTTTGACTGAATGTTTATATTAGCATTTTCTATACACCATAAAATTTACAAAATATTTCGACTCTTTTTGAGCTGTTTACGGCCATTGTCAGTTTTAAATTTTTTTAGTTTTTTTTTCTATAAATATCAATAAAATTTTATCTGTTGAGTAAAAAAGCTTGAAAATTTAATAGAAGGCTCCTAGGTTATTGTTTTAAAGGCAGATGAAAAAAATTAAAAATCCTTAGTCACAGTTTTTATTTATAAGCATTTAATGTTCAAATTTTGACAGAATACGGAAAAATCACGAAAAATAGCAAATTATTTTGAGTTGAGAATTCGTAAAAATTTTTCTTTTTAAATCTAAGATTTAAAAATGTAATAAGTTGTCAAACTCATAAGTTTGTCTACCTTTATCAAAACAAAAATGTCTAGAAGAAACTTAAATTAAATTTTTATGAGCGTTTGAAATTTATATTTTTACAACATTTGATATTTACTCGATTTCTCATGTAACAATTTTCTTATTTTATTGTAATTAAAAAACGAATGACTGTAGATACTTGAAAATTTCACTGAATGTTTATATTAGCATTTTCTATACACTATAAAATGTTGAAAATATTTTGACTATTTTTGAGCTGTTTACGGACATTGTCAGTTTTAAATTTTTTTAGTTTTTTTTTTCTATAAATATCAATAAATTTTTATTCGTTGGGTAAAAAAGCGTGAAAAAATAAGGCTCCACGTAAATAGGTTATATATAAATTACTTTATTCACAATAATACCATCAATTAATATACTTGTTAATATCATAGGCTGACTGACCGTTTTCGCTCAGAATCGTTTTTCTTATACAATGATATTATTTCATTGAATTCAAATTCAACACCATCCATTACAGTGACCCACTTGTAACCTACTGTACAGCAGAGCGACATCCACTTATCCACCTTTTTTTCTATTATTTTGTATTTTTAATGAATCTAAAACACGAATATTAAATAGCGAATAGTTAATATACTATAATAGAACAGGGCGACAGTGTGCGCATATAATAATATACTCAAGTCGAAACATATCTCATCGCATCATCATGACCTGCTGTAGGCAAACTCGTGCGTTATATTTTTCAATTCAGTAGGTATGAGCGGAATTAATGTAATTCCAAGCGTTTACAATTCATAATTTTGTCTCGTAAAAGTGAATACGAGTAAATAGGACGACTTATTATGACTATTGCGCGAATCGTGATGAGAATAATATTAGGCATTAGCGTGAGAATAAGTTATATTGTATGGTATCATAATAATATGTTGTTATTGTTTCGCGTATGTACCCGTACGTACACGAATCGTCGTCTTCCTTGTGTTATATTAATTTTTATCTTACGGTACATAGCTAATTTAAACGCATGGTTAGGTGCACTGATAATATGGTATATACCTAGCTACCCATAGGTATGGTAATTTATGAACTGTATACCGTTTATTGTGTTTGAGCGTGAACAGAACGGATTTGGTCACGATTAAAAGTCGGTACCTGTCATAATGTTATTGTTAAACCAATTCAAATGTGCTTAATTAATATAGTTTATCCGTTATTATTGTAGAGATAATATTTAACCTACAACAATAACGATAGGTACATTAAAAATCATCTTTAATTAATATTTATAGTATACTTGAATATGTTTTTTATTGGAAATATGCAAATAGATTTCAACTATCGTATTTGCTGTTTAAAAACTCGTAAATTAAAACCAAAATTTACACAATATCCCTCGGCAGTAATTTATTGAAATTGTAATAATTTTAAAAACTATTGTTACGCGAACAAACTATTTTTCATCTATTTTTATTCATTTTTAATGGGTAAACAATACTTTTTGGATACTTGAATAATATTCGATTTTAATTGTTACACTTATGTAAAATATTGTACCTATAATTATCAATATCGCGTGGACTGCCAAGAGACACTACTGTGCAGGAGTCAAGAAGTGTCAACTACTCAACTGTGTAAGTCAGAGTATTTGGTATAAAAAAATAATATACACTTTTGTTGTCTATGTTTCTAGTTTCGATCCCAATAAAAAACGTCTAGTACCTATACTAAATAAACTTTAAAAAAATAAAATATTAATTAATATAAATTAATAATATAATATTAATATTAATATTTATTAATTTATTTTACTTTAATAAACTTTAACTTAAAACTTTTTTAGACGGTATTATTTATGTACTACGCATGTCTATTTATTAATTTTGGCGTACATTTGTATTTTGTAAAATAATTTTTTTTACTGTTACTATTCTATTTGAAAAGTATTTAAAACATTTTTTCTACTCATTATCACTTAGTCATCTCAAAGTTTTGTACAACGTATATACTAAGGCACTAACAAATTTTGTTTAACGACCATAATAAAAATAAACAAATAATATTTTATAGGTACGAATAATTGCGCTACATACATATTATAAGACGACAACATTGGAATATTTGATGCCGCTTAAAATCATATTAAGGAATACACATTGCAAGTTTTTTGAAACGTCAATTTTCGTTTAGAACAATTTATTTGAAGACTGTTGAATTTTATTTTCGGTACCAACTTTCAACACATTTTGTTAATGGAGTTTCTTTTCTCCGTAAATAAATAAATAAGTTACACCTCAGTCGTGTTCATATTTTAGAATCTTCAGTTTTTTTAAATTTTCTCAAATACGGGTTTCATAATAATACTAACACAATTTAACAGTATAATAATAAAACCACAATAGAAACAGCTTCAATACATAAAGGAACCGATTAAGTAAGTAACCCTAACAACAAACTATAGCTCATCAAATATTGACACTTTATGTTATACACTTAAACCTTTATAGGCGTTACTATTATACGGGTTGCACCGGACATTTTAAATGCTACCTACGGTTTGCCAAAATTACGTGCAATTTTTTCCAAAATGAGCTGTCAAATTAACCATGAAAAAAATGTAATAATAATAATAATAATTATCATTATGGAACAAATGCAGTTTAGTTCCCACGCGATTTTTTCGATTTCCCCCCCCCCCACCCCCAAAAAAAATAGGTGTTTTAAAGCAATGAATACAAAAGTCTACTTCAAAAATTCTAGCATTTTTTTACTTAAAAAGTTATACAAAAAAAAATATAAAACAGTAAATTTTTCAAAAATACGTGATAAAAACATCGAAAAAGCTTTTTGATGGTTGGAAATATGCAAATAGATTTCAACTATCGTAATTGCTGTTTAAAAACTCGTAAATTAAAACCAACATTTACACAATATCCCTCGGCAGTAATTTATTGTAATTGTAATATTTTTAAAAACTATTGTTACGCGAACAAACTATTTTTCATTTATTTTTATTCATTTTTAATGGGTAAAAAATACTCTTTTTTTAAATAATTTGTCTGACTGATGAATTTGTATGGCAGAAATTTTGACTGTAAATATATTATTTCAAGTAGAACATAGATAAGTATCTAATAAATAGCGGTACCTCTACCTACTAAAAGTGATTATAGAAAAATCACAACAATAATAAAAAAACATATGCTAACATTTATTTTTTTACATTATTATGTTGTGTTTATTATGTATATTATGAATTTTTTTTCCTTTTTTTAAAATTATATTTGTATTTTTTTTTTATTTAAAGGAAAAGGCTTCAACAACTAAGGTTATTAGCCTGACATTAGATTATTACATGATATTTTTCTTAAAATTTGTTGTTACATAATATATACATGTATATATTTGTATTATTATTGGCATTTTAAAACCGAACTCCACAAGAAGACGAATATCAAAATGCACTGTTTCTCGAGTTTAAGTAACGCCTGAGTTCTAATATTTACTACAGTAACCCATAGGTGGTCTTAGGATTTGGGTTTTGAAAGAAATTTTATCTCGTACAAATTTTAAACATAAAGTAACTTCCACCGGTAAATTATTTCACTAAATGCCGGTTTTTAAGAAATCTGAATTATCGAATCAATCCTAAGTGCACCTATCGTTCAATAACTAATTTTAACTACGTTAAGTAATATTAACTCAAGTAAAATAGAATACAACTTTAGCATAACTTCGACCAGATGCAGCCACATCTTAATATTGGTTGACTTCACGCGTGAAACTCAGCGCGGCAAGTTCCGTGTTGGCAGCTATTTTAACTTTTAAGTCGTGGAAAAAATCAAATCAATTGAAAACATTACTTCAATTTCATTTAATTTAATTTAAACACTATAATATAAAAACCAAAGTTAAAAAACTTAAAAACTTATTCGATACGATTATTAAAAAAAAAAAAAGCACTGTCGAAATATTACAATATAAATAAACTAATTTTATTCGACTAAACATTTAAAAAGTGTCTATCGTCGTCAATACAATGTATTCACCAGCCTCCTATAATTGTAATAATAATAATAATAATATTAATAGCCAGCACAGTATTACACATAAAATATGTTTATTTAGGTAATAGCCAACACGGTAAAATATCTGCTATTTTATATACGACACAGAGCTTATACATCATAATAATAATAATAATAATAGTAATAATAATAGTTACAAACTATAGTGTTTATATTGATTAACAATTTAAAAAACAAAATAGAAGAATACCAATACATTTTTATATGGACATAACATTATAACAAAAGTGAATGTTATTTAAAAACCAACATTGTTTTGATTTAAAGTAAGTATATAACAGTAATCGATTAACACGTATTTTGTTTTAAATTTAGTGATATCAATATTTAATTTCCCATACACAAATCTATTCCTAAATCAACAGTATTTCATTTTCCAAAAATATGTTTGTTTACGTTTATACAGTTTAAATGACTTTAAGTTCTCAGTCAAGTAGGTATCGTGAGAATCAAAAAATGTAATCAAAATGTAAACATCGTTCCATCGGTTTTAAACAAAATATGTAGTACGCAACATTCAGTAAACATACAGCATAAATCCACAGCTTAATCTTATTTTCTATGTACTGGTCCAATTATTTATAATAACCTCCTACTTACGCGATTATACAAATTATATGTTATACTAAAAACTAAATTTAACAAATTGGCTATTACAATAACAAGCTGCTGATTAGTATAATAACGCATTAAGCTACATATTATCCGTAATTGACGTTAATATACTTGTCTAAAAACAGTGACGGCACTACGTACTTTTGGGCCCTGGGCAATATGTTTGGTGGGGCCCTTGATGATTATGGAACCAGTTGGTAAATATCTAAAATTGATATTTTGTTTTATACAGGGTGTTTCTGAAATGGATGAGTTAACTGTATAATATACTATACTCGGTGTGATGACCCGATGAAGACTTTTTTGAAATTTTTTTCCATCTCTAAAATCTAGGTTTATTCAACTATTGTTTTTAGAACATTATCTTAAATGTAAAAATAAATACTAAGTTGTATTTTTTGCAAAGTGCTCATACGAATCGAGGTGTCACATCAGTTTCGAGCTCGTCACGCGTTTTTCACGATCGAATCGCAGACCAAAAAAAAAAATGGTGTGGCACATCCGATGATTACAATGATTTGTAATTTACACTTAATTAGTTTAAAAAATAACAATAGAAATCATTAATATTGCTAAAGTTATTGATGAACTAGCCACCCAGAGAAAGGAGACTTGATTATTTTATTATAATTTTTTACTAGACCTAACTGAAATAATAAATGCAATGTACTAAAAACAATGATTAAAGTTCCGTCCAAACTTTTAATGCCTAAACTAATAAGAATATAAATAGTATACACTATCATTATCATGTAACTAAAATATCATAATATTATGATTATACCTAATAAGTCGTTACAATAATGTTAGGTACTTGTTTAAAAACATAATACAGATTTAACAACAATTTTTTTAAAATTTAAATCTGACCTCATGCATTTTCGTCTTTGACGTTGACTCGCCTCAACACCATGTAGTAGGTGTATAATGCTTTTACAAACTGAAAATGATTTCATATAAATATAGTTATAAGCAGTTAGTGAAAATTGGTAGGACCCTATACAAAGTGGAACAGAAAGACTTGACGAAAAAAAAAATTATGCTACTTAAACGTATGACAAAAATTGTCAACATTATATGATTAGTAAATAATTTAAAAAATATACTCATGTCAACAAATTCCCAAAAAAAAATATTTTTAAAAAATTTATTACGTTTCAAATTCATTTAATAAAAAAAATATTGATATCTTAAAATATTCCAAAAATAAACTACTTGACTTAGATAAATGTTTTCAGTATCAAAATTGTTCTTATAATCAGATTCACAAATTGTCTATTTTGAATATATCCAAAAATATTTAAATCTAATTTTTAATTTTTTTATTTTCAGTGTTAAAAATAAAAATACATTTTTTTATAATCTATGTGTAGCGCAAGTGACTATAAATTATATATAACAATATTTTTTTTGTTTAAGTTATTCCAAAAGTCAGTTCTAGCTGATACACCCTGTATAGAGCCTAGTTGGTGGATAGTGAATATAGGTACCTCTGTATACCATGTTCTACTTATGGTATTGGTATACGTCTTTCTTTAGCTAGGTAAGTTATACATATTACCTAACATTGATGTGGACTTCAAAAAAGGTAAAAAAAAATATAAAATAAAAATAATCTTACCGAAATGAACGACTCGTAACTTAACTTGTACATATAAAACCCTGTGATGAAAGTTGGTTTAATAGATCTCAAAATCATTAACATCAGCAATTGTCGTATCCTCTTGTCGCATCGCCACCAAGGAACGTTATACAATACCGTGCCAACACTTAATTGCTGTAAGTACAATAAGCACATATACATAAATAACAAGACATTACATTATGTAAATAGGTTTATAATCCGCACTTTTTGTATGATAAATTCGCCAAAAAAATTGTTGAGATATTGATGCCAAACGCTCACAGAAATGAAACATATCACACTGATTGATTCGATTACGCTGGCGCTGATCTAAATACAAAACACGTGATAGAACCAGGGCAGGCAGGCAGGACTGGCAGGGCGGGTAAGTGGCCATACCCACCCAGGTCCTCTAGAAATTTTATGTTTGGGCCTCGAGCATATTATTTGTTAATTTTAATAATTTTTCAATTCCACACCGTAGTGATTACCGCGAAAACGAAGAGTACGATATTACAATTATATACTATTTACAAAAATAAAACAACTGAAACCGCGAAGGCTATGAAAGTTATTTTAGATTCGTTTTTGGAATTTATTGTGTAACGATACACGTCAATAGCATCTATTGGTAGAAGTTCTGGAACACTTAGGGCCGTTCTTACAATGTCCGGTAAACTGTCAGTAAACGCTAACCGACTGATAACAGATTTTATTACCGGCAAAATTTGGCTGGTTAAGTATCGGTTAACTTTGACCGGACATTGTAAGAACGGCCCTTCGTAATTCATTAATTTTTAAAACAATAATAGTAATTATATAGTATTAAAAATAGTATTTAAATTAAAAATATTAAATTTTTTTTTGAAATTTTTTTATTTTATTTGTATTGAAAAGGATTTAAGATTTTAGTATTGAAGTAACTTGTTTTTTTTATTACGTTAAATTTAGTAAAGTATAAACCTCTACAGAATTTTTTTCATTTTGTTATATAAGTTCCTTAAAAAGCTATTTTATTTAAAATGTGTAACATTCGTGTAACATGAGTCTCTTGTTCGGTAGTTTTACAACTTATACCCACCAGGGCCTTCAGGGCCTCAGTCCTCCCCTGGTTAGAATTATTATTATAGAATCATATTATAATATAGCTGATCCCATGCACTTTGTTGTCCGTGAAAAATTACTACTCTTAAAAAAATTATGATTGTTCAACTCCTTTTGGGTGCAGTAACTCACTGCCCCTGATGCACGCTTGTTGTGTACCCGATCAGCCCGAATAACCAATGGCAACCAATAATAAATACATTTCAATTTCTACTTATTATTTCTCCCATGACCAATAGCGACCATTACGTATCTATATATATAAAACTGAAATCAAGCAAAAGAGGAAATCTTTGTTACGGTTTGGCTTCGAAACTTCTTATCCAATTGTCATGCAGTTTTTTTTAAATGAAAGAGGATATCACGGAGCAGGGTTTAGACATAAATAAAGTCCGATAATGTTAGTCAATAATTAGTTATCTATACATATAAAATCCAAATACCACTGACTCACTGATCGCTGTATCTCAAAAACTACTCAACGTACGGAATTGGAATTTGGAATAGAGGTTCTTCTCATATTTTCACCGTGCAATAAGAAAGGATTTTCAAAAATGTTGTGTTTTAGTGGAGTAATTAACGATTATAATTATTCACTGCCAATACGTGAAAATCCACCTGTGTATAATATTATATTGGTTGCTATTGGTTAATCGGGCATATTTGTTGATTTGTATTATTGTACTTTTGTCAAATAAAATAAATAAGATCTAATAAGTAGTTCCAGAGTTTAGTCTGTATAGTTATAGTCTGTGTATTTATATAGTAAGTTGGTAGATTAGACCTCCGGGAAGAAGATAGGTTAATATTTACAAAGGGTAAAATTTTTTTTTTATTTCATTCATCGGATTTTAGTACGGTTAGGTTATAATAGGATTTTGTATAAATTGATTATATTAAGTACAAACGACAAACTCGGTAAAAATTTGATACTTTAGAGTTAAATCATACGTACAAGCAGCACGGGGTCCGCGATCTACCGCAGGTAGATTGCCCACCTGTTAATGTACTGCTGCGTATCAGAATTTTTATTCCGGGAAACGGAAAAGTTAAGATACATTTTGAATACTATACACCGAATATTAAATAACAAATTGAACAAAGTTTAAGTCATATAGAGTTGATATATTTAACGGGCAACGAAGTGCACGGGATCAGCTAGTATTGTATACATATAGGTATACAATTTACACGTACAATTTTGTTTTTGCCGATTTTTAACGTTTTAATCCCTATTAAAATCAAAATTTTGCAAAATCCTACGGGGAAGTTATAATATTAATCCACCGTGAAAATTAAAAAACGATATCTCAGATAAGTTCGGCTCTACGTCGATTATGAATCAGTCACTCAGAAATTCAGGATAGTCTTGTATATATGTACACTGTACAGATTATTATAGAAATGTGTAAAAATCCCAAGGAAAAAAATAAATTCATTATACCTATCTATATAACAATAGCTTAAACAATAATTTAAATGAGGTAGGTACCTATATCGATAGGTATAAATAAAAATTAGACCTTATTTTTACCACTTGATTGACCAATTGAAAGACATGGATGTTAAAACGAAATATTAATATACAATCTATATATTATATATATAAATTAATGTTTGTCTTGACGGTCGGCTCGACCGATGTTGATGAAATTTGGTACAGAGATAGATAAATTTAATTATAGACATGAGTACATGACTAACCACCCCGGGAGGTGCTCACACCGGGATTTCGAGATTTCCGATGGAATTTTTTGTGTAATTAAACAACGTTTTTATTAAAAAATCATATTTTTAAATATTTTTAATTCTTATATTTTTTTTTAAGGTTTTTACTTTTTTGAATGGCAACATATAGTTTTAATTTCATATTCTACAGCAGAATA
This sequence comes from Metopolophium dirhodum, assembly GCF_019925205.1. Classification (NCBI taxonomy): domain Eukaryota; kingdom Metazoa; phylum Arthropoda; class Insecta; order Hemiptera; family Aphididae; genus Metopolophium; species Metopolophium dirhodum. The sequence goes on along the minus strand of NC_083565.1, from coordinate 32,964,689 downwards.
TTATTCTTCTAAGTGTTTTTATACATAAAAATAGAACTTAGGACGAGTAGTTTATGAGTTATAAGCAGGGTTGGGATTTTATAACAATTGCATATTTCTTATTTCTTATTAAAAAATAGTAAGATAAAAATGTGTTTTGTGATACAGAGAACTGAAATTAAAAATTTTATTTTGCTTTTTTTGCATATTTTGTGATTTTTTAGTTTTTAGTGCTTTTGATGAACTTTTTGAGACTTTTTGCACTTTTATACCTGTTTCTGAATCAAAATCGGCCATATTTTATGAAATCATATTTTAGTAAACGTGTTTTTAGATTTTTGTCGATCGAATTTTTATGATAATTTCGTATTAGGTATTTGGTTCTATAATTTTTATTATCTGTTGAATTTGTTGGTTTTTTTTGTCGATTTCTACTGCGATTATTAATCGTCGATTATCGACGAACGAGCGTTGAATGCGTTGTAAAGTCAATTCATTTGGATTCTGATCAGAGTGACTAAATTATTTCAAATCTTAAGTAACTACCTATAATAACGTGTAAGTGATTAAAAAATTATTAATTAATAAATTTCCTTTTTTTTTTTTTGCATATTTTGTTGTTTGTAATGCATATTTTTAGCGCATATTTAGCGATATTTAAAGTAATATTATAGCGCATATTTATGCAATTTTAAGTGCTATAAAATCCCAACCCTAGTTATAAGTATTTAAAGTTAGATAAGTGGAGTGATACGGGGTTACCCCGCAAAATGTTTGTCGACTACTCCGCTTGTCTAAACTTGAAATACTTATATGACTCATAAACTACTATAAAAACTATATGTTGCCATTCAAAAGGTAAAAAAACTTTAAAAAATATGAATTTTTAATAAAAACGTTGTTTACTGTATACATTTAATACTGGTACATATATATCACATATTAGTATAATATTATAATAGTGCATACCGTTAGCTGAAATAATGCAAATGTCAACGATGTAATTCCATGTAAATAATCCATAATTATAAGTGTGCTAAACAGTTCACGTATATTCGTTATATAACTGCAAAACAAACAAACGTCAACAATTACAATATGATTGCATAAATATAATATGGTTTAAAAGTAGGTACAGTGGCGCAACTACGGGGGTGCTAGGGAGTAGGGGATGCTTTAGGGGGTGCTTAAGCACCCCCCCCCCATGTTCTATGTCGTTGTAATTTCAAATATTTATAGCGTTTATTTTTTTATAGCGTCTAAACATCAAAGAACTAACGAAATAATTTAATAGATAACCTTTCCATCTGGAGACCACTACGACAACAAAATATATTGAACACATTCGCTGCTATCGATAGCCAATCATGTTTGACACTTTAAATTTTAAAATTATAAAATACTATAGTAAGATGTGTCGAAATTTTTTTCTCTAATAATTGGTAGGTGTATTATTGTGATGTAAGGATCGGATTTTTATGGAAAAGTATGTTCTTTACAATTTACCAATAATTAATTTGATTCGAAATGTTGATGTTCTGTAATGTGTAAAGTGTCGATTTTATGATAAAATTAATTTTTTGTATATTTTAGCATACTTGGGTAAAATAGACATTCCGGAGTATTGCGTGATCCTATATAGACCACTCAATACTCACACCAATCAGAAATATCAAAACAATAGATCATAAAGATTTCGTATTCGAAAGTCCAAGTCGAAACTTACCATTATCTCTTAAGAAAACAACAGAACATCATGAACCTCGGAAAATCAGTAATCATACGCTTTATATAAATTTTGACAAATTAGCTCGGGAGTCCCGAGAGTTAAACAAACTATATCTACAAGGATACCACAGAAAATATTTTTGCAAAACAAGAACATAATTTGATATCGTTATATATAATTGTCATTACATTAGTTCTGATAAGTTTGTACTTGGTTATTAAGTAGTAGTATACCAAAATTATATTCACCTGAAATCGCAGAACCTCATGACAGGCACGCCCGGAGGGTTGTAAGGGGGGCAGGTGGTGCAAATGCCCCCACCTGAAAATTTTAATAATTTGGATTTTTCAAATAAAAAATAAAATATACAAATTCCTCCTTGGTTAATTTATAATATTGTCGTCCTTGATTATGTCCAATATAGTAAATACTTATTCTAAGAAACCGTCGTCCGTCAAACTTTAGTATAGGGTACGGCGATGAAAGAACGGTAATACCACGCGTCTCTATAATGATTAATAAATTTGGTACGATCTATAGACAATTTTCTGGCGAGTTCGGGTCTTTCGGAATAAAAATCGGACAACGTAAACTAACTTTCATTTTGTTAAAGCTTAAGGTCATTTGAGCTAAATTTGACGGCAGTAACGAGGCCTCTTAACTGTTGTACCTACATTATTATGGGTATAGGTATGTTTGATCCAATCATTGTAATAATATATTACTGTATACTGTATAGAAATAAAATATTTTGAGAGTATAATTATTATTGTACTCTTATAAACCTAACACTATGAATTGTTTATTGTATTGTAATACAATTATATTCTTATTTTAATTGCATTGTAAAACAATTACATAAATTACATTTAATGCTGAAAATTGCAATTACAATTTTAAAATAAACTAGTGATGAACTAGTTACAAAAAAGCTATGCGCTACATAAAACAAAAACACATTTCCTGTAACTCCAAAGCTCTACTTGGACATAATATAAAAAATGAAACTAATGTAGGTATTAATACAATTAAGGCTAATTTATTAAACGGTATATTTTTCCAAACAATTAATTATTTTATATTACAATTAATAACCAATTTATATTAACCGTTATGTAGGTAAGTATCTGATTAGAAGGTAAATATAAGGCCCCCAGGGCCTATATACAAAATTTGCAGTAGTATTTACATTTGGCCAAAATTTTTAAAAAAAAAATTGAGACGTCTGGGCCTGATGTAGTTATACCAAATTTCACTTCAAATACACTCCTCAATACAATTTCATGAATATGATGCCGACACGGTATAATATCGTAAACTAAATACTTTCCTATTAAGTTGTATGTATAAAGTAAGTAACATTTCAATATTATAATACTTATTATATTGATATAGATTATAGTTAATAAAATAAACGTTTTATATTGGATGTCGAAATACTCTTTGTCCACAAAATTATAAAAATTAACAAATTTTTCCCTAAAAACACTATTTGTATGTAAAATAATAATTCTATAAAAAATAGTAAAGGATATAAAATTTAGAAAATATTTTTTCAAACAAATAATGTAAGATACAATTTTGAATAAAATAAATATTTTATTAGTCAGAATTTAAAATTTAAAATAATTTGTGTAAATCAAAAATAAATAAGTTTGGGGCTCTTTTGGCAAGCTTTAACTTTTTCTGATCGTCTTGAAACTTCTAATATTTCATTTTTATGCCCAGCTGAACCAACCAAGGTCTCGAGTCAGTCGTTGTCAGTCCAACAGAGCCCCCACAAATCCGTGTATTTTTCGTACTAACATAGTGTTTAAATAAAGTATAGTGGTTGACCCCCTCGCTGCGTGTCTCGTTTATTTGGTTGTGTAGACGTAAATTACACTATGCATTATTGCATCTTTCTATGCGTAATTGCAAACATAAAAGTTGCATTTTTTATGAATGATTGATGCATTTTTATTTTTATTTTTAGCTTATTTTATTACTTTACTTTATTCCATATTCTATTGTTTTTTCATTTATTTAGTTAAACAGTAGTTTGTATTAATTTTTAAGCAGGAGTATACTGACAATTTCAATCGTATTTTTCATTAACATATTATTATACCTACCTAATAGGTATATTTTGTAATTTTATAAAGATTTTTAGTTTCTTTGCATGTTTTTGAATTTTCTAGTGCATTAATATGTGCATATTTAACAATAATTGTCGTGGACCAACAAATCGTGAGAGCCCCCCCCCCCCCCCCACGACTACGTGAGCAATAAATTCATAATATTGTATAGCACCCCCCAAGATTTGAACTCTAGTTGCGCCACCGTGTAGGTACTTAACAATAAATTAACATATTCATAATATCGGCATATTATATTTATATAGTTTTATGTAAAATGTTTAATAGTCACGTATTTAATACATACTCAAGGATTAGAATGTGGTGTTTTACACATTCTCGGAGTGTCGAGTAGCATCGCGTTTGTTGTTTTTCTGTATAAATTGAAATCCGGTTTGTACACGAAGGATATTCAGCTGTAAAAAGCTCGTGTTACAAGTGACGCCAAGGGCACGGACACCCGGGGTTCTGGTGCCACTGCAGCAGGGGCGGATCTAGGGCGGGGTTCAGGAGGTCAGCCGACTCACGGTTAATGTTTGCTGATCAAATTGGCCTCTTTTTAGATCTTGGGTAGTTGGACCCTCGAAAAACTCTCAAAAAACACACATACGGTATTATAAACACACAAGTACCTAACCTAACCTAACCTAATCTGGTTTTAATAAGTGTCCCCTTGAAGTGTCCTGACCCACGGTTTCATAACTCTGGATCTGCCCCTGCATTGCAGGTCCGTACATTTTACGACTTTATAATATTTAAAATAAACCATGATTGTTACTACATTGGAGAAAAATTAAATGCAATATCTATTGCTTAGACCTAAACCGATCTCGACGGAGAAGCTGATTTTACTTCAAAGTTATATACATCCCTTAATGGCTAGTTATCATCTCTTATTGAAACTCTAAATGATTATTATAATAACAAATCAACAAATAATAGACACGTCTTGTACAAAACTCAATATTTATTACTTGTCACATTGACCTTTTTTGAAAACAAATTAATATATTTTCATAGTTGTGCGCATAGGGAGATGCATTATATATATGCCACCTATAGATACCTATACATAGTTGATTTAATTGGAAGTCAATTCAATCAATTTGACAAAATGGTTTTTTTTAATAACAAATACTATATTAGTGTCATTAGTGAATTGAGAGTAAAATTTCTCTAATGTATTATGTAGTTTTGAAAAATAAAATAAAAGTAAATTGCAATGATTTTACGACTCATATGACTCATTTTGAGACTAGTTATTTTTACAAGACTTGAAAATCAAAACTTTAGCATAAAATACAAAAAATAATAGTCATTATTTACATATAACCAGAAGTAATGAAACGTTTACCTACTAATTGTCCTACTTGTGGGCAGAGATGTTCGACTAGAATGAGTAGATTAACTAGTGATGTGAGTCTCGTAAATTTACCATGTAAAATTACAATTTACATTTTCTTTACCGTTCAAACCGTTGAGTGACCACTTTATTTGTATGTTTTTGCAATTTCAGTCTTAGGCGAAATTCGGCTCTCGTCGCACACGTCACCCGCGACTGAAATAGCTCACTTCCCGCCCTCGCCACACAATATACTATTTTGTCACGCCTGCATCGAAAGTTTGATTTTCTATAGCAGTTGAAGCGTTGGAAAGCGTCATTTTTCCGTCTAGCTGGTGGTAAAGTGGAAATCCCAAAAAGTGCAGGGTGGTAAAATGGAAATCCCCAAAAGTGCTGCGCGCACATTTCACGCGCGACGCACGTATACCCTGCACAAACAGTCACTGAAATCTATACCACGGTCGTCGGTTAGGTTAGGTATAAACTTTTGGTTACATCTCATAATCATATTATAACCTCCATGCGTGATGCTTAAAATAAATAAAACCCAATCGTTTCTTTCATTAAATATATTGTTGTAGTATAATTATAGTCTAGTTGTTGCGTAGATCCTTGCATTACCCTTGCCGTTATCGTTGAATGTAGAGGCGTGACAAAAAATAGTATGTGTGGCTCGTGCGGGAAGGAAATTTCAGTCTTGGGTGAAATGGGGGCCTCGCCTACGGCTTGTGACGCACACGTCGACCGTGACTGAAATAGCTCACTTCCCGCCCTCGCCACACAATATACTATTTTCAATTTTGTCACGCATGCATCGAAAGTTTGATTTTCTATAGCGGTTGAAGCGTTGGAAAGCGTCATTTTTCCGTCCAGCGGGTGGTAAAGTGGGAATCCCCAAAAGTGCTGCGCGCACATTTCACGCGCGGCGCGTGTATACCCTACACAAACAGTCACTGAAATCTATACCACGGTCGTCGGTTAGGTTAGGTATAAACTTTTGGTTACATCTCATAATCATATTATAACCTCCATGCGTGATGCTTAAAATAAATAAAACCCAATCGTTTCTTTCATTAAATATATTGTTGTAGTATAATTATAGTCTAGTTGTTGCGTAGATCCTTGCATTACCCTTGCCGTTATCGTTGAATGTAGAGGCGTGACAAAAAATAGTATGTGTGGCTCGTGCGGGAAGGAAATTTCAGTCTTGGGTGAAATGGGGGCCTCGCCTACGGCTCGTGACGCACACGTCGACCGTGACTGAAATAGCTCACTTCCCGCCCTCACCACATAATATATACTATTAATATGGGTACCTACGTTACACCAGTTTTCCACAAAATCGATTACATTTTAGATTCTGGCCGGAGCGATTTAAGAATGATGTGTGTTTTTTTTTTTTTGATATTTTTTTTGTGGCGGTTTACACGATACGTAGTCAAATTAATGCTTTGATTTCCAACTTCAGTATCTCGTTCGATGGGAATGTGAACCTATAGTTGGTGCATTGGAGAGATTGAATTTCCCAGTAGCTTTCAAAAGCTCAAATTTTGTCTCGATACATAATAAGGCTCCCAATATATTGTTACAATGACATTTTAAAAATATTAAAAATCCAGTCACAATTTTTTTTTTATAAGCAATTAAGGTTCAAATCTTGACAAAATACGTACAAAATCACGAAAATGTAAAAATTATTTTGAGTTATAAATTCATAACGAAAATTTTATTTTTGAATCTAATATTTGAAAATTGAATACAAGATTCCTCATAAGTTTGTCAATCCTTATCAAAAAAAAAAATGTCTACCGTAGAGTCAAATTAAATTTTTTTCGTATACAACGATGTTATATTATTGAATTCAAATTTAACACCATCGGCCACTATATAGTGACCCACTTGTGACCTACTGTACAGCAGAGTGACACTCACTTTTTTTTTTGCAATTCAAAAACAAATTAGATAAATGTAATTTTTACCGATTTATATTGATGACATATATTTGTTTCGAAGTAATAAAATCTCGATAATTTTATACAAAGTCCCTCCTAACTCACCAGTTTTTTTTACAGCAATTCAACAATTTTGCAAGTACCTACCTATAATTTGATCTGTGGTAATATAATTTAATACTAATTATACTTACATTGTGCCAAAATGTTTTCGTTATTATTTAGAGATGTATTTAGTAATTCAATTTGACCGCCTACAGCATAAATAGCGCCAAAAAAAACGTACATTTCACCAGCCCCCCCAAATATAATTTTTGACATTTTTTTTTTGCGAAACATTAGTGTGCCATTAGTGTGAATTTGTGTGACTATTTTCAGAATTTGTGCGATACTGGTTTAACCGTAAATTCAAAAATATATATGGGGGGCTGTAGAAATGTTCCCCAGCCCCCCCTCATAGAAAAAATTACAATTTTCAAAATTTTCTTTTGCCAAACATTAGTGCGTCATTAGTGTGAATTTGTGCGACAACAACCAGAATTCGTGCGACACCCGTTATACTCGGAAAAATCGTTTTTCCATTTTGAGCATTTCCCCAGCCCCCCCTCATGGAAAAAATTACAATTTTCAAAATTTTCTTTTGCCAAACATTAGTGCGTCATTAGTGTGAATTTGTGCGACAACAATCAGAATTCGTGCGACACCCGTTATACTCGGAAAAATCGTTTTTCCATTTTAAGCATTTCCCCAGCCCCCCCTCATGGAAAAAATTACAATTTTCAAAATTTTCTTTTGCCAAACATTAGTGCGTCATTAGTGTGAATTTGTGCGACAACAACCAGAATTCGTGCGACACCCGTTATACTCGGAAAAATCGTTTTTCCATTTTGAGCATTTCCCCAGCCCCCCCTCATAGAAAAAATAACAATTTTCAAAATTTTCTTTTGCCAAACATTTGTGCGTCATTAGTGTGAATTTGTGCGACAACAACCAGAATTCGTGCGACACCCGTTATACTCGGAAAAATCGTTTTTCCATTTTGAGCATTTCCCCAGCCCCCCCTCATGGAAAAAATTACAATTTTCAAAATTTTCTTTTGCCAAACATTAGTGCGTCATTAGTGTGAATTTGTGCGACAACAACCAGAATAGTATAAGTAAAGTACTTGTGTACATTTTAATTGAATGACAAAACAGTTTTTCCATTTTTCAAATCAATTACCTGTATTTTCCTTTATTTCCTATGCCCATACTATTATGTACTATACTTGTGTATATTTTAATTGAATGATGATACAAATATAAAATACATAAAACGTAGGTAGTATACTATTTTATTCCTCTTTTACGCAATACTTAATATACCTTCCATTCTAATTTATTATTTATACACATTTTATCATACCTTTTTTTATCCAATAGATAATGATAAATACTTAATATACTTGCTTACACTCTCTTCCGTGTTTGAAATTATGTCATTGATATTTGATATTAAACCATTTAATTTATTGACGTGAATGATGTGATTATATTTTTAATACCAAAAGTCCGAAATGTAAATTTATCATTTTCTTTATAAATCTATATCAAATATTTTGGTAAGAATAAAAGTATGTTTATAATATTAATATTTTTAATTATTAAATAATCAAATTTAAAAATTTAATAATACAGGACAAAAACAGTAAGTATTACATATTTTAAGATTGTTTAAAGGACAATACAACTGATAATAATTTTTTTTTATATATTTTTATAAAATATAATTAAAATCGATAATTATTTTATTACCATAACAAATACCTAGAATATAATCTAACTAAGGTAATGATCAGGGCTCATAACTTATAGCTCTAAAAAAGGTTGTTATAAGCGCAATAATATGCTCTTAAAAATATTCATATAAGCGCTTAAATATGCACTAAAAATACTAAAATATGCGAAAAAAAAACATTTGTATAAAAAAAATTGAATAATATTATTATATCGGAATTATTGTGGTAAACGACTTGTGGTACTCATTTATTCTGCGATTGTTCTGTTATTAAAAAAAAATTATAAATTATAATTAATAATGGATAATGATACCTATATATTTATAGTGCATATGCTACAATTTCTTTAACGATGGGATTACCAAGTATCAAGCATACACTCTCGCTAGGTCGCACGTCATCTAAACTCGTATAGTTATAAATAGTTTTTTCTTATAATATTATAAGAACAATTAATTGACACGAATTAATTACTAATATAAATAATTAATACGGCTATAATTACTTTTTATTATTAAGAAAAAATGTTTTAAAAGCTACGGAACTGAAAACAAAAAAAAAATAAATAAAGATTATGCAAAAATAATATTGGAAAATAGAAAAAAAGCAAAATAGCACTTATACTTTGAAATATGCAAAAATATGCAACATAAAATTTCGAATTTAGCTTCTTGGTTATCTGAAACAAATTTATAGCTCACATAGGTATCTCTAGGACCTCTCAAAAAAAATATGCTAATGCTAGAAGTTATGAGCCCTGGTAATGATACAACTAAAATTTGTTTATGATTATTCGTTCGCTAGTTATGTTAAATTTTGACATTGCGGGTGACGTTACGGATTCGTTCGCCGCGGCGGCGGCCATATAATATTATAATACACGGCAATATTTATTAATTTTTAGTTTAACTTAAAATAATTAAATAACTATTAATGAACTTATTTTCTTTCGACTGAACTAATCAAATATATTTAAGAGTACCTCATAATCTTTTCATTCGTATAATTATATCACATTTTGGCTTAATCTTTTAGAAAAAAAATAACACTCAAATAAATTATATTACGAATTTACCATGTATTCACTGCAGTAAACGTGTGTAGTATTGTTTTGATCGTGACATCAAATACCTATAGATTTTTTACGTCTAAACTGGCTATTTTAGTTTTAACTCGTACCTAAAACTAGAAGTGAGTGAGGACTCGCATAATATTATTATCTATCAGTACTCTTACAAATTAGGATTGTTTTTAAATGATGATGAGTAATGACAGTTGTTATACCACGAATTAATTGAAACAGATCAAAATTATTTTTATTTTATATTTTAGTATTTTACTATAATTAATAATTATTAATTATTATTTTTAATAAAGAAATTAAATACTAATACTTTATTTTATATTTATTTTGCCTTCTTTACATACAATTGTGAAAAAATTCAACAGGTACACTATAAATTGAATTTTGATAAAAACTTGCCAATTTTCTGTAAATTTGGTAAATTTACTTGGTAAAATATCAAAAAACCGTGGCGTATAATACTGTATACAAAAATATATATAAATATTATAAACATACTTTTATTCTTACCAAAATATTTGATATAGATTTATAAAGAAAATGATAAATTTACATTTCGGACTTTTGGTATTAAAAATATAATCACATCATTCACGTCAATAAATTAAATGGTTTAATATCAAATATCAATGACATAATTTCAAACACGGAAGAGAGTGTAAGCAAGTATATTAAGTATTTATCATTATCTATTGGATAAAAAAAGGTATGATAAAATGTGTATAAATAATAAATTAGAATGGAAGGTATATTAAGTATTGCGTAAAAGAGGAATAAAATAGTATACTACCTACGTTTTATGTATTTTATATTTGTATCATCATTCAATTAAAATATACACAAGTATAGTACATAATAGTATGGGCATAGGAAATAAAGGAAAATACAGGTAATTGATTTGAAAAATGGAAAAACTGTTTTGTCATTCAATTAAAATGTACACAAGTACTTTACTTATACTATTCTGGTTGTTGTCGCACAAATTCACACTAATGACGCACTAATGTTTGGCAAAAGAAAATTTTGAAAATTGTAATTTTTTCCATGAGGGGGGGCTGGGGAAATGCTCAAAATGGAAAAACGATTTTTCCGAGTATAACGGGTGTCGCACGAATTCTGGTTGTTGTCGCACAAATTCACACTAATGACGCACTAATGTTTGGCAAAAGAAAATTTTGAAAATTGTAATTTTTTCCATGAGGGGGGGCTGGGGAAATGCTCAAAATGGAAAAACGATTTTTCCGAGTATAACGGGTGTCGCACGAATTCTGGTTGTTGTCGCACAAATTCACACTAATGACGCACTAATGTTTGGCAAAAGAAAATTTTGAAAATTGTAATTTTTTCCATGAGGGGGGGCTGGGGAAATGCTCAAAATGGAAAAACGATTTTTCCGAGTATAACGGGTGTCGCACGAATTCTGATTGTTGTCGCACAAATTCACACTAATGACGCACTAATGTTTGGCAAAAGAAAATTTTGAAAATTGTAATTTTTTCCATGAGGGGGGGCTGGGGAAATGCTCAAAATGGAAAAACGATTTTTCCGAGTATAACGGGTGTCGCACGAATTCTGGTTGTTGTCGCACAAATTCACACTAATGACGCACTAATGTTTGGCAAAAGAAAATTTTGAAAATTGTAATTTTTTCTATGAGGGGGGGGGCTGGGGAACATTTCTACAGCCCCCCATATATATTTTTGAATTTACGGTTAAACCAGTATCGCACAAATTCTGAAAATAGTCACACAAATTCACACTAATGGCACACTAATGTTTCGCAAAAAAAAAATGTCAAAAATTATATTTGGGGGGGCTGGTGAAATGTACGTCCAAAAAAATACGTATCGATTCCCAAGTATACCATTACGATGAACACCAACGCAAAAGAATGGCAGACAAAAACCAATAAAAACATCCAATTTTCGTTCAACGTGAATGGCATCCAACTGCTCACCGGGTAACTTTTTGGATTGTTGTAGTATTGAAAATCAGATTGATCGCTAAAATACGAACAGTATAGGTAATTAATAATTATTACAATAAAATTATTATTGTGTACAAAAATTTAAAATTGCTCCGGTTGCTAATCGCTTTTTAATATATATATACCTATATAATATAACCCAAGCAGACATGGATACACCCAATATACCGCGATTGATACCGGTACATACTAGGTGCCTCCCAAGATATACGAATTGCCTCCCATCCTTATCGTAAATAAAAAGTTTAATATACACTAGTTGCCTCCGATGACCAGGTAGTGTATAATATTATACACGAGTTGCCTCCCGTATGGAATTAAGTTTAGTGGTTCATAAACTTGATCACTAACTTAAAAATAATAATCAATAATAAGAACTATATTTCATAAAAATACTAAATTACATTAAATATTTTTAATATGATATGTGTCTTGTTTACATTATATAAATCGTCTTATATTATTAAGTCATTATGTTTTTAAATATATATATACGTATATATTTCAGTTAAAAAAAAAAAATCAGTCTTAAGTATAATATACGACATTTATACAAAAAAAATATTTGATAATTTTATATGTATCTGAAATTAGGAGGCAACTAGTACTAGACCTTTTTCGTTTACGAAAAAATTTAGGGTGCGTCGGGAGCACGGAAAAAACAAAACAGTTGTTTACACTATACAAATAGTAGGATTGACCGTACATTATAATTGCTATAGGGATAACTATAAGATTAATCAGATTTACTAAAATATTATGGTCGAGTTATTACAGTTAATTGAACTGAAATATGCTATTTTAACTATATTTTTTTAGTTAATTCAAACATTAAAAACCGCATTAACTATAAAATATAGTAAGCCTAACCATAACTAATAACTAATCGAGATCAATATCTTTGAACTTAAAAATAAAAATATACATGACATTAATACGTCCTGTCGTCCTATATGGATCAGAAACATGGGCACCAAGAAAAATAGAGGAAATAAAACTAGACACATTTGAAAGAAAAATTTTAAGACGTATATACGGACCCTGTTTCGACTCAAGAACCCAAGAGTGGTGCAGAATTCGAACCAATGAAGAACTACAGAACTTGTTTCAGAGACCATGTATTTCAAACGAAATCAAAAAAAGAAGACTGTTGTGGGCATGCCACGCCTGGAGGAAAAAAGACGCTATGATTAACACAGTAATCAGGGAAGAACCGAAAGGAAAGAGACCACTAGGTAGACCACGCTTAAGATGGGAAGATTGTGTGAGGAAAGATGTTAAAGATGTTAAAGAGGTTGATCCAGGAGCAAACTGGAGAGAAATAGCAGAAAATAGAATAAATTGGAGGGAAATTTGTTTTGCGGGATGGTCTTAAAGGCCGGAAAAACAAAAAAAAAAAAAAAAAAAACCATAACTAATAACTATATATTTATATATAAAACAATTACTATAATATTATAGTTAAACAAATTATAGTAAATATAACTATTTAATATGTAAAATAACTAAAATGATTTACTGTATAAATATAGTTATAAGTTATGGTTAGGTTTACTATATTTTATAGTTAATGCGGTTTTTAATGTTTGAATGAACTAAAAAATATAGGTAAAATAGCATATTTCAGTTCGAATAACTGTAATAACTTAACCATAATATTTTAGTAAATCTGATTCATCTTATAGTTATCCCTATAGCAATTATAATGTACGGTCAATCCTACTATTTTTATAGTGCAAACAACTGTTTTGTTTTTTCCGTGCGTTGTATATATGTAGTAATATAATATGCGTTTTTTGTTATTCGCAGGACCAAGTTCCTATATATAGCGATAAAATATTCCCGAAGGAATCGATCAGACCTTCCCGGGATTATGAACTAGAAACTTCCTGGATCCGATATACAGAAACACTACCTACATTATATTGTATAATGTATAAACAATAACATGTCCCAAACAATTTTTTTTAAAAAGGGGAGATTAGTTGTTGCTATATGTAGGTACCTACTATATAATAAGCTTTAAAATCCGTGACTTAGTGTCCGATCACAATATAGATATTTAAAATTTGTCAATATTATATGTGGGCGAAAAAGGTCTGATTTAATTTCTCCGGAAAAAAAGACCGACCTGGTTAACAAACGGAAAAGTCTGATTTTATTTTTTTTTCCTAAACTATGTCTTAAATTTAATAATAATATAAATAATTAACGATACAATAATGCGAAATAATTTGAAATTAATAATTTTCTAATATTTATTTAGTTTAAATATATATTTATAAATAAATTCTTTTGGAGTGATTAAATTAATATACTCGGACATTTTTTTTTTTGGACTTGTTTATAGAGAGCAATTCCAACGGATGCCTGTCGATAGATAAACTGCTGTTACACAATTAATCATTTTTTTTCCCAATTTCAAAATCACTACTATACGATAGTAACCCGGGAACCGCGAGATTGGACAACGACTATTTCTTATGCGTTACCGCGCCATCGATTTTTATAAACCTACCTAATATATTTATATGTGAATATGATGGGTCATTATGGGTCATTATGGGTATTTCATATTTTATATTATAATACAGATTACAGATTCATTTTGACATCTATTATTATTACTTTACATAATACCTTCCATCGCACATTATTTTGCTATCTTCCACCTCACCAACTATCACTACGTAGGTTCTAAAACGACAAATCAAATCGGACTTTTTTCCGTTGAGGAACTTTACGGTTGGACTTCTTTCCGAGTACCTATTTTTTTCCCCGCGGGGTTTTCATTTTCTTTTACGGTCTCGCAGGTCTATAATGCAATAATATTACCATTTTGGCTACCTGTTGCACTATATATATAGGCGTATTTTGAGTTTTGACGTATTTTGTAACCTCTATACCTATAATTGTGAGCCACAACTTTTTACGGATATCATTTATGCAATTTCGTTATTGTAACCTTTTATTTATACAAACAAGATGGTCAGGGGCCGATGAATGGGGGCATGCATATAATCTGGACGTCCAATCCATGGATTCCACAAACCACACACTTTAGATAAAATACACTATACAGGACAACAGGACCACATACTTTTAGTACCTAGATTAAAACCACACCCACTTTATATTTTTAAATGTAAAATGGATTATTTATTATTTATTAAAATAAAAAAATATTAAAGCAATGACTACTGTCAGTTGTAAGTAGGTACCTACTTGTCACAATAATTAAGTTATATGGAATAAAATATTTGAATTGCCTGTTACGATGACAGTTTTATATTTTTTTGTAAACATAAGTCATTTTTAAATTTACGGTGGTAAGAATTTTACAATTTTAAACAAAATGTAGTGTTTTTTCTAATCTTTTTGGTTAAGCATATAGTTTTTGACGTTCATAGTACATCTGGCCTGCTGCATATTAAAAATACTGTGTGTGGTATTTCGCTATAGATAATAAACCGATAAATTGTGCCATTTGAAGAAATTGGACGAAACAAAATAATAATAATAACCAAAGGTGGGCATTAACTTGTTAAAATGTTAAAGTTAAAAGAGTTAAAAAAAAATTAACTTTTTAACTTAACTAGTTAATTATTTTTGATTTTAACTAATTAACTTATTCGGTTGAAATGTTTATTGTTGTAACTTAACTTTTTATAGTTAACTATCATTTGTCGTACAGTTAAGTTAATTTTCTTTGCGAGTCATGCGTAATCAACTAGACAATATACTGATTCTGCGACTATCTTTCGATTTTTGTAATTTATTTTCGAATTATATAATATCACAATAATCAAATTTTTTACACAGTGTTAAACGTCTTGGTAAATGTTTGCGCGTATAACAAAACTCTATAGCAGCTTATGACTTAAAAATATTGTACCTTGAAAAATATTAACTTGTTTTTAACTGATATTTAAGTTAATTTTATTTTCCATCTTAACTATAAACGTGACTAGTTAAATACGTTTTTTTTTTTTTTTGTTAACCTTTAACATAACTGAAGGAAATTTAATTGAACTAACTCAAATTGCCACGGTTAATTATTTTCATTAACTTGCCCACCTTTGACAATGACATACTTATAATAATATAATATAGGCAGGAAACGATAAAGAAAATTGCATTCGCATTACCCCTTTGGATAGGTCAACAGGGGGCTGACGATTATGAAAAAAGCCGCAACCATACCGCTGAACATATACCAAATGCTGATGTTTCGCATTGGCTTCAAATAGTTGAACGTAAACGCGTCGGCCGTGCTCCCGTGCGCCGCCGACCCTTGAGCTTGTATTGCCGTCAGTTTGCTCTTGAGCCGGGCAAATCGGCCGTTGAACACCGTCATGTAAAGCCATTTGTACATGCCCGAGAACAGCATGGTCCAAATGTCTATGGTCCTCGCCAACATTGTCAGGTCGGCGGTGGCGGCGAACATCTGGACCATCATCAGAACCATGACCGAGGTCATGACCGTAAGAATGATCGCCCGATAAAAGTCGAAAGCCCGCCGCGTCCATATCGTCGAGTCACTCGAAGAGAACACGCCGATCGACCGGAGAGTATTGTACGCAAACGACAGATAATCGCAATTATTATTCTGCATTATTATTTCCCCGCAATGAGCGTTTTACACTATTGTTGTATAGGTAAAAATATTTTCACGAAAATAATAAATAGGTATAGTTGTTAAAATATTTGGAAAAAGTAGCGCAAACAATTAGAAAATATTTCAATTATACCTATTCTCTGGCCAAGAAGTTCATATTTTTGAAAATATTTTATAAAAAAAAAACGTCAACAAAACAATTTAACCGTATATTTTCGAAAGCCATTTTTACGGAAACTTTATAAAAACATTAAGCCAACGTTTATATTATGCAATCGTGCAGTAGTGCGAAATGTTGGGTACGAAAAAAAATTTATAAAATATCGTTGGCCGAATATTCACTATCCGCGGAGCACTTAAAAATATTCACAAAATACTTTCGTTTCCCAAATGCCGCGTGGGATATACTATTCGGACGAGGCGGATGTTCGATGGCCTATACCTATGAGGATCGTGTCGGCGACTTATACCCAAGTATTATGTTATATAATAATACATCAACTATATCGCGACGTGCACATCTGTTTACTATAATATTACCTCGATATAATATATTATTATGGGGTTGTGTCCGAAATGGTTTTGTTCGTCGGTATGCATTGGTTTATTTCTATATTATAATAGCGTCCGCTACTATAATGCCCACGTTGGTGTTCTAAATTAGACGTAATAATATACGACAAATCCAAGTATAATATTATTGTTTAAGAAATCTAAACTGGATATTTGCAGCCTGTAATAGCATAATCATTATTTACTATGTATAATAATAATGCGTATTGTAACCTATAGGTATAATATTTATGTCTATTATGTCTACACTACAGAAAGACCATAAAAAGAAAGAAAGAAAGACCTGAAGAAAAAAAATGATGCCATTTAAACGTTTGACATAATTTGTTAAAATTATTTGATTAGTAAATAATTTGAGAAATATTCTTATGTTAGCAAATTCTCAAAAAATAAACTACTTGACTTAGACAAATGTTTTTTCCATCAAAATTATTCATAAAATCAGATTCGAAAATTGGCTCTATTTTGAATTCATCCAAAAAAATTTAAATTTTATATTTTCAATATTATACGTATTATTTTTATATTATACGTGTAACGCAAGTGAATATAAATGAAATATAAAAAAAAATGTTTAAAATATTGATTAGAAGAAAAGTTATTTCATCTGTCAGGTCTTTCTGTATAATAGGTTGTACCCTGTAACATATAGGTACTATGATAATATAAAAATGATACTATTATGAGTAATATTATTTGAAGATGTTCTAAATTTTTACAAAAAAAATTATATGTCTTATTGTCTTAATAGTATTAGGTTTTTCAATTTATTTCAAATTCAACTTACATGTATTGTTTGCATTTTTCTCAGCGAAACTTTAAAATAAAATTACCTGTCTTTATATTTAATACAATCAACATATTATATTCGATAATTATAGTTTTATAGCCCATAGCAGGGATAGGCAGCAACTGGCGGCTATTGTTCACTGGTCCGTGCTACATTTAAATTTAGTTTAAAAAATATAAAACGTTAAGATTATTCTGTATTTTATTTTATTATATTTATAAAATTATTAAAATCGATTTAATGTTCATCGTAAAACGTAGATATCAATATTCTTATCTAGTATTGAAATATTAAATGTAAATAATATTATGTTAACAATTATAGGGGTGTAATGGTTAACATTAGGTTTTTTTTTTCGCTTTCTCTGTTCTCCAGTCCGCCAGATTTTCGCGCATTCAAAATTGGCCCTCTACAGGGTGATTTATTAAGCGTAAAACACTCATTACATCTCAAAAAGTATTAATGTTTTTGAAAATATTTTTTTACATAGTTTCAAGTTGTTGAAAAAACAACGTTTTTATTAAAAAAATTATATTTTTAAATATTTTTTACCCTTATAATTTTTTTAAGTTTTTACTTTTTTGAAAGACAGCATAGAGTTTTAATTTCATTTTCCAAAGCAGACTATTTGTCTAAGTATTTTAATACATAAATATCGAATTTAGGACGAGTAGTTTATGAGTTATAAGTATTTAAGGTTTAGACAATCGGAGTAGTGGACACACATTTGCAGGGTAACCCCATACCACTCCACTCCGCCAATCTAAACTTTAAATGTTTAGACTACTCGCTCTAAATTAGATTTTTATTAATCAAAATACTTAGAAAAATATTCTGCTTTGGAATATGAATTTAAAACTCTACGCTGTCATTCAAAAAAGTAAGAAACTTAAATAATTATATAGATAAAAAATATTTAAAAATATAATTTTTTAATAAAAACATAGTTTTTTTAACAACTTGAAACTATGTAAAAAAATATTTTCAAAAACATTAATACTTTTTGAGATAATGAGTGTTTTACGCTTTATGAATCACCCTGTATAGTAACATTGAGTTGCCCATCCCTGGCCTATAGACACGTCAAAGTAACGTAAATTTTAGAAAATTTCCAATTACGAAATTACGTAGGTACACTGCTGCATACGGTGATAACTATATCCACTGCCCCGTGTGGTCCGTTACGCCAATAATGCTATGTAATCTATTCCATATGCATTTTGTAAACCATTCCAATTTTAAGCTATATGTTGTAACATTGTTACTGTTCTGTTATTGTTCGTATACTATTAATTGTAATTGCCGTTTGGCGTAAATAAAATAAAATTAAAATATAATATTTACCTGTACGAAGAAACATAAAAAATATTTGGTGTAAAAAGTTTTGTATATCACTCCGTATATAGGTTCGGTATTTAAATAATATAATATTATTTTCGTTAGATGTTTCAAAATTATAGTCTGTTGCCTGTTTGACGACTCTACAACAATTTGTACTTTTTTTATACATAAATAAAATATTTATAGAAATCATAGACATAAATAAATATCTAATTCAGTTGTGACCTATGGTTTTTTGAGAGGTCACATAAATACTTAACTATATTCTATATTATGTGTAATTAAAAGTGTTATTTTCAAAATATCAATATATTAGTATTTCTAAACTTTATAAGTAGCTAAATATATATACTTAAGTATATTTAAGTATAATGGCCCTTATTATAAACAATTCGTAAACAGACAATGCATTAAAACTTCCTGACTGAAAAATTAGTTTTTGAAATGAACCACTTCGGAGTTAGAATACTCGTATACCTATGAGCCTATATACTGTAAAATGACTATTGATTATCAATTCGTTTTTATTATATTTGATCTGAGACTAATAACAACAATAATAATTTAATATTGAGTGCCTACTCGTGTACCTAATTTGCCGCGTGATTCACATATTGAACCTAAGACTTATAATATTATAACATATAACTCGTATTTTCTTTCTTGCTTGGACTCTCTAGTAGTTTATTTCTCTTCCTCTCTCTGTCACCACTATACAGGCCGTATGCGACTTTTCGCCGATCATACCATGTTTTGATGTTTAGGGTTTTGTTAATACTTGTCCAATCAAAAATGTCTTTAATATAACAACTCATCTTGACACAAAACTCTTAGTACATAAAAACCTAAGCCAAATAAATCAACAGGAATGGAGACTAGTAAAAAACAACAAACTGAGAAAAAAGTAAATTACCCTTCCTCTTAGTACATATAAACCTAAGCCAAATAAATCAACAGGAATGGAGACTAGTAAAAAACAACAAAATGAGAAAAAAGTAAATTACCCTTCCAAGGGTGCACAAGTTTTTTTAAACTCAGTTAAGTTAAGTTAATATGCACCAATAACAAAAAGTTAAAAGTTAATTTAATTATAAGTTAACTCAGTTGAGTTAAAAGTTAATGTTCGTGTGGGGGTCTTACGAGTTAATATTTGAAATATAAATTCATTACATAAATAGTTAGGTAAACATATAAATAAATAAAAAATATTTTAGATTCTGAGTGAAGCAATGTGATGTGTGTTTTTTTTTAAATTTTTTTTTTATTTTTGTGTCTGTCATCACCTTTTAGGACAGTAAAAGTGCTTGGATTTTCTTCAGCAGTAACTTTTATGATAGGAAAGTGAATCTAGTTGGTATTTTGGGAGATCAAAAGTAAAAATTTCCCAGTAGTTTACAAAAGCGATGTGAAAAACAAAAGAAAAATTAAGGAAAAACGGGAATTTTTACGCAAAATCTGTTTTCGAGAACATCGATTTTGGTTTTTGGTGTAACTCTAAAACAAATGACCGTAGGGACATGAAATTTTGACTGAATGTTTATAATTGCATTTCCTATACACCATAACATTTTCCAAATAGTTTGACTTATTTTGAGCTGTTTACGGAAATTGTCAATTTCCATTTTTTTTTTAGTTTTTTTTTCTATAAATATCAATAAAATTTTACCTGTTGAGAAAAAAGCTTGAAAATTTAATAGAAGGCTCCTAGGTTATTGTTTCAAAGGCAGATGAAAAAAAATATCTACAAGAAACTTAAATTAAATTTTTATGAACGTCTGAAATTTATATTTTTACAACATTTGATATTCACTCGATTTCTCATAATATGTAACAATTTTCTTATTTTATTGTAATTAAAAAACGAATGACTGTAGATACTTGAAAATTTCACTGAATGTTTAAATTAGCATTTTCTATTTACCATAAAATTTTGAAAACATGTTGACTCTTTTTGAGCTGTTTACGGACATTGTCAGTTTAAAATTTTTTTAGTTTTTTTTTCTATAAATATCAATAAAATTTTATTTGTTGGGTAAAAAAGCGTGAAAATTTAATATAAGACTTCTGATATATTGTTCTAATAGCAGTTGAAAAATATTATAAATACATAGGCACAAATTATTTTTATAAGCATTTAAAGTTCAAATTTTGACAAAATGTATCAAATTTATAATTTCATAATAATTATTTTTTAGTTAAAAATTTATAAAATGTTCAACTTTTATAGCTAAGGATTGAAAATTGAAAACCAGGCTCCACGTAAATAGGTTATACATAAATTACTTTATTCACAATAATATCATCAAATATACTTGGTAATATCATAGGCTGACTGACCGTTTTCGCTCAGAATCGTTTTCCTTATACAATGATATTATATCATTAAATTCAAATTTAACTCCATCCATTACAGGGACCCACTTGTAACCTACTGTACAGCAGAGCAACATCCACTTACCCACCTTTTTTTCTTTGCCTTAAATTACAATGTAGTGTTATGTAAAAAAATCACATGGTTAAATAATACAATGCATGACAATAAAACTAAAATTATCAATAATCAATAAAATAATCTCACTAGTATAATAAGTACAATTTCAATAATCCTATACATAAGTCTGTTTATATTTTATGCTCGCAGTAACCAAAGTGTAGGATACAGGAGGAGAATTTTTTTCTGAACTCGACAAACTGCAGGTATCTAATAAATAGTACCTAATATACTATTCTATAGTTTTACATACCTATTTTATATAGTTTGTGCGCGCACATTTGCCGATACCATATACCTAAAACCTACCGATCAAGAATAAAGCAATTTTTTATATGAACATTGAAATTCTATCAAACTGTAGGTCAACACTCGTACGAACCGGAAATTATCAGATGGTGACCGAGCAGCGCCGGTTACATATTATTTCGACGCACTTTCTCGCCTGGCTCTACAGCGACGACAGTCAAATACGCGGAATAGTATAAAAAACGACCGGCGGTAAGTCGGTTATTCGCTGTGGACACAAGGTGGATATTTAACGTGACAATGTGTGCTGATAGCTGCTACAAGTCTGCGGCGGATTCTCCGACACTGTTGATTAAAAAAAAAAAAAAATGCCAAACATGGAAGTACGAGCACTCCTGCAACGATGTCACTGCAGCTAGAAAACCGTAGAAAAAGGATTACTTGGTGCTTTTATGCGACAGTACTTTTGTCCTGGTTAGTCCAACACATATTATTTTTCTTTTGTATTATTTTGCGATAAAACGAATCCTTTTTTTCTTTTAAATGTTACATTCAATCTGTTTACAAAATAAAAACTATAAGTAATGGGGATAACATATAGAAAAGTGTATACACAAACACGAATCGCGTGCAGGGGAGACCGTTCAGATCCTCAGAAAATATAAATCGAATCCTATAATCAATATTTATTCTTTGCTACCCAATTCATCGGATCATCGGTTAGGTTAGGTTAGGTTAGGTTAGGTTAATATTTTTTTTTCATCGAATTTACTCGGCACTTTTGTCTGTTGTGTAAAATCGTTGTGATATAAACTACATTTTTCCAGAACAAGATTAGTAATCATAGTAATAATACTGAAAAAATATATAATATTATTAAAAATACCTCCTATTCAATATCGAAATACGCCAATAGGTAAATAGGTAAATATGCATATCATAGTATTTAATCTTTTGCGTCTCTGTCCAACCCCATGACAGTTAATAGGCAATTTACTAATTCAAATAAAATAGCGTGATGTATTATTATAGGTAAACACTAGGTTACGTCTTTTCATCGTGCAGGTATACCACCTAACAATAATGATTACCGCCTGGTTACCCTATACGCATCGATCAAGTTAAAGTCTTATTTATACCGTCGCCTGGTCCCCTTATACCAAAAGTCATATTATCCGAACTTCACACATCAGATTTTGTGTTCACTTTACCCGGAGATCAATAATTAATGCGCCACGCTTGTCAGAGCGAATTCGCATTTGTGTCTCAGGTTTCCGCTATAAGAGTCAGCTATAGCATTTAGCTAGAGATCTTTTAAGACCTACCAGAGTCCAATTTCGCCAATAAAATCTCCGATAATAAGAATGATGTCCTTAGCCAATATCAACCAATGACCATTCGTTACCACACTGTAATAGTGTAAAAATAATGTACTCGCACAATTTTTTCTGTTAAATTCGTTAGTTCTGTGATATTTCTTGTATAGGAACTAATGTTTTTTTTAAAAATGCCGAATGACGTTTATATAAATAAATAACAAATAGGTACTAACAAATAACGGTTGATGGTTTTTTAGGTATTTTTAGATTCAATTAATTGGTAAGAATTAATTCCAACCATCATATTATTATAGTTGTTGTAAACAAAAACTTGTCATTTTATTATTTAGCTTAAACATTTTATATCTGCTATTTAATTGTTTATATCTGATATTTTATAGTTAAAACGGTTTTACATTGTATATAGTAAAACGTAATCACGACTTAAAACTTAAAAATAAGTAAATATTAATAAAAACTTCTAACCGATATTTGAATTAAAAATATTATTTGACCTACATATGTAGATACCGTCAATGAATTAAAAACTATAATTAAATTAATAAATCGAACAGATTGTTTTGTTGTACCCTAAGGTCTAAGCAGTATATAATATAATATTAATTATTATTTATATTATTTTATAATCGCATATCGGTTTTAATAATTTAATTATTTAATCATCGAATTTAATTATTAATAATACATTTATTGTTCGTATATATAGGGCACGAATTCGATAAACTTATAAAGACGTAAATCCGTTTTGCACGGTCCGATTAAATTGTTTTAAAAGTCACAACCGTAACTTAAAATTTGATCGTAATAAATATTATTCGGGAGGGAGCGATACGATGACCATCAGACGGACACTGCAACAGTATCGTATACAATTATTTGTTTATCATTGACGTTTTATAGTCAAAACGGTTTTAATTTTTTTTTACTATAAAAAGTAATCACTCAATTTATTAAATATTAATAACTACAACTTCTGACAGATTGAAAATATTAGTTGACCTATATTTATTGAAAAAAAAAATACACGTTATTGATTAACACATCAGACAGATTCGATAAACGTAAAAACGTTTTGCACGGTCAGATCACCCGCGTATTGTGTTAAATGCGATTCAAAAGCCACGGCGGCATTATAGGTACTTAAAATTTGATCGTAATAGGCGCTAACAGGTGGGAGCCATCGGACGGAGACTGGAGCGTCGACACGAGCGTGGCGAATAATAATAATATAATATTAATTTATTGTCCACGTCCGACCGGACACAATATATACCTCTATAATAGTATAATGCGTCGTATAATAATTGCTATCGGCTACCGATGTATAGGTAGTGTTTACAGGTGTGTGTGTGTGTGGAAATGTTGCAGTCGGTCCGATACAATATAATATACGCTCCGAGCGATGTCATGACCGAGAGAGAGAGGGAATACAGTTAGTGGAGACGCGTTATAATATTACTATTATATACCTACGACGAACGGACCGCCGGAGACTTCAGCAGACACACGCCGACGGGTAATAACCACGTAGGTAATAACCAGCTGGTAAGTGGGTATAGCCGGCACACGACTGCGTCTGGAAATGTGTTCGCGTTTAGTCGTGACCGAACTTGACCATCACGAGGTTCTCGTCGTCACCCATGTTATATCGAATGCCCCCACCTAACGTGGTCGATACCGCGCGTACGCGTGAACACAACTTCGTCGGTCGCTGATACCTATATACTCACTATTATTTTTTTTATCTCCCCTTGCACAGAATCGCGTGTCTTATATTATAGTAGTTGACGCCAACAATAATTAATTTCGCAGTGCCATCGTATTTCTGTATATTTATGACGTACAAAACATAGTTACCAGGTGAGTGTACAGACGTATTTTTTCATAAAAAACGATTATTTTTTTTTTTTTAATTTCTGTACCGATATAGTAAAACACAATATTTTATAATAATTATTCGTATGTTCTTAATATAGAGCTAACTGAAAATGTGTAGACATTGAATAGTTACATATTAGGTACCAGCTATAATATACATACAATTAAAAATATTTGAACTGGTTTATTAATAGGAATTTATGTATACATAGGTACCTCACTGCCCCGGGTTGAAATCCAATAACATTTACATGTTATAGGACTAATTATAGAGACTTGACATTTTTTTTTTATGTTTTTGAGGAACCTTCGGAGTAAAATCATCCATTACAAAAATTATAAAGAATAATATTTTCGACGGTATTGTGGTAGAGCCCTCTCGTATTCTCTAGTTAATGACACTCTCTAAAGTTAATTAGAATGGCACTGTTGACTCGTCGAGGTACGCGCTTGTCAATTCTTGGTTCGTTCCTATCTAGTCGAAATGACTCGAAGATTACAATATTATATACCTTGGCACTATTCAGTTCAATAAAACTTCATTGACGCGTAGTGCGTATATCCCGGCGCTGTTCCTATGAAAGGTAAGAACGCAAGAATGACTAAAATAATGTTTAACTCGGGTTTTCCGGTCGGAAACACTTTTATCGTATTAAAACAAACATACATGAAACACTTAGAAAATTCAGATCGCCTAGCCCGTACTACGATCGGCGTTTCACACGCACGTCGTACCTACGTCCTCGCCGGATCACTCGGCGAAAACGACGCCCCCGTGCCTGCTCTTACGCGGCGGAGTTATATAGAAAATATTATTGTACGTATTGCTCCGCTGGCCTGACCCATGTCAATAATTTACAATTTAAAATATTCCCACCTATATTACATATTATATTGTATTAAATAATATTATTTTGACGACTGTCAATTTGTCGAAATAGTGTCTCAAAACAATTTAAATGCCATTTAAATTTACAATTTTTTTGTTTATTTTGTAAGTCGAATACAAAGTAAAATCATAATAAAATATAAAACAGATATGTCAAACCCTCGAAAATATTATCCTCTATAGTTATTTTAATAGGTGTTTTTACTCTAGGATTACTCAAAAATCATAAAAAAAAAAGGTGGGTAAGTGGATGTCGCTCTGCTGTACAGTAGGTTACAAGTGGGTCGCTGTAATGGATGGTGTTAAATTTGAATTCAATGATATAATATCGTTGTATAAGAAAAACGATTCTGAGCGAAAACGGTCAGTCAGCCGATGATATTACCAAGTATATTTGATGATATTATTGTGAATAAAGTAATTCATATATAACCCATTTACGTGGAGCCTTGTTTTAAATTTTCAATCCTCAGCCATAAAAGTTAAACATTTCATACATTTTTAACTACAAAAAAATTTATAAATTATAAATTTGATAAATGTTGTCAAAATTTGAACTTTAAAAGCTTTATAAAAAAATATTGTGCATATGTATTTATAATATTTTTCAACTGCTATTAGAACGATATATAAGGAGCCTTATATTAAATTTTCACGCTTTTTTACCCAACAAATAAAATTGTATTGATATTTATAGAAAAAAAACTAAAAAAAATGGAAATTGACCATGTCCGTAAACAGCTCAAAATAAGTCAAAATATTTGGAAAATGTTATGGTGTATAAGAAATGATATTATAAACAGATTTTCTCGAAAACAGATTTTGCGTAAAAATTCCCGTTTTTTCTTAATTTTTCTTTTGTTTTTCACGTCGCTTTTGAAAACTACTGGGAAATTTTTACTTTTACTAACCTCCCAAAGTACCAACTAGATTCACTTTCTTATCAGAAAAGTTACTGTTGAAGAAAATCCAAGCACTTTTACTGTCCTAAAAGGTGATGACAGACACAAAAAAAAATTTTAAAAAAACACGCATCATCGTAAAATCGATACATTCATCGTTTCGCTCAGAATCTAAAATGTTAAAGCTTCTTACCTATGTATTGCGCGTGATGGGCCTAAGAGAGAAAACAAATATTGTGCTTACATCTTCTTAACGTAATTATTTCTTGTATTAGATATACGTACTTTTGTACCTCCATCGCAAAATTATATATTATTTTAAGTATTCTTCTCGTCTTCTTTATAATATGTTTGTTCGCCTATTCATAAATCATCACTAAACGGTCGTTTTTTGTCAACACATTTATTTTAAACTTTTATATTATTGCTCTATATTTATATACAGTGAAATCGTATTATAAAGCACACAATTTTATACTATCATAATTAAGTGCTGATAATCCTATCCCTGACTATATCTATCCAAGTTTAACAAATAAATCAAATAGTGATTCGTTAATTACGATTATTTGTAAAATACTAAAATTTGAGACTAAATAATTATTGTAGCATGATCCAAGGCTGGGCATTAACGAGTTAAAAAGTTAAAGTTAAGTTTAAAAGTTAATTTATGTCGACTTCACTTTTGAATACTGTGCAAAGCATTTTATTAGTTATTTTTTATTCATAGTTGGGTATAAAGATAATTCATATGTTCCTTTAGTATTTTGTCTACTTCAAGACAAGTAAAAAATACTTATAAGAAAACATTAAAATCAATTATCCTTTATTGCTCTGATTATGGCTTACGTTTTAAACCAACAAAAGTTACTGTCGATTTAAGGATTTCAAGAAGGAATTAATCATAGGTATATAGGCTGACAGAAATAATTGTAGGATGTAGATTTCCCGCTGTATACAATCACGAGGGCGAAAAATTTGGGCTGTAGTCTTAAGTAAAGAATATAAAGATAAGACTTCTGAAATACCTAGGAAATGTATTTGGAGAATTGAGATACCACAGAACAATAAATTAACATTTTCCGATTTCGGCATTTATATTCAAGGCTGGGCATTAACGAGTTAAAAAGTTAACGTCAAGTTTAAAAGTTAATTTTATTTAACTTTTTAACTTAACCAGTTACTTTTGGCTTTTCATTAACTTGACTGTTAACTTACTAAATTTCTTTCTTAATTAACGTGAAATTAACGAGTTAATTTTTTATTTTAAGTGAAGTTCATTTATTTTGTTTTTAATTTTATAATATTTCACTATTTCAGTCTATTTCGTTTTCATGTCAAAAAATATGTATCGTAAATTGTTTGAAGTTAAAAATGTATATCATTCAAATCTAACTTATATGGAAATACTGTATGAAGTATTAACACTATATCCTATAATTTAGTTTTGGGTTGGAAAAAAATTAAGTACACTTGCGTTGTATAAACAAATTAACTTTTTTTTAACTTAATAAAAAATAAATAAAAAGTGTGTATTACTTTTTGTTATTGGTGCATATTAAATTAACTTAACTGAGTTAAAAAAAAATCATTAACTTTCCCAGCCTTGGCGTGATCAATATAGTTAGGTTTAATAGGTGCATGGTGGGCGTAGTATTGTAACAACATTGAACTTGACCAAACTTGAATTTTAATAACTGTTGTTGAACTCGTACAGTGTTTAATATGATAGTATTATTAATTAATCGAGTATAATTTATATATATTTTTTTCTTTTATCTATTTACAATTGGTAATAGTAATGTTGAATTTATTCATCGTTTTAAAAACATTATTTCAATCACTTTCATTCAAAAATACTGCGATGGCCGCGTGGGCAATATTATGTTTCGAAAATCTCTTGTCCTATGGTAATTTTTTTTCCAGTGTTCTTCTTCGGGGGATTTTTGTATTCCGCAATTCATACGAACGATGTTCAAACCTATAATTTATTACGATGAACACGTGTAACCGCTTTACGTTCAACTTTTTTTTGAAATTTCACTATGATAAACTTGTATAATATAAGGAATCTTGTATTCAATTTTCAAGCCTTACTTATGATATGACGTATACGTATTAAAATAAAACGTACGAATTTTGATGTTGAAAACGTATTTTTACGTTTTAATATTTTAATTTACGTCCAAGTATCCAATTATAACGACTTTTTCCGTTTAACTATCGAAAAGAGCATGAATAATTGAATGGTCAAAAATATACAAAACAGAATTTTAAAATTATTTAAGTGAAATAATTGTATTCATTGAATGTCCAAATTCGCTTGAAAGTATTGTTAGTAGAATCTAAATAAATAAGACGAGACCACAAAATATAAAACTTGTTTTCGAAATCCACATCGTGTAATTATCGATCAATATTCAGTTGGTAGGTACATTTGAATGAAAACAGAAGTTATTTTAACATATAGAAAAAGTCCACTTCGAGTTAATTCAAAAGTTATTTCATAATGTTCTAAATCCTAATACCTAGGTAGTAAATGTCCTATAATCTTATAGAATGTCATTGTGTCAATAGGCCGAATGACAATTTACTGAACACCATAAGTAACAATAATAGGTAAAATATATTTACTATATAGCTATAATATAATATATACTATTAACTATATAATACTCCTATTTTGTTTTTTTATTTGCCTGAAAATTTTACAATGTTGTATTCCGCAGATAGTAATTTACGCCTGGCTGAGCTATTTAAGTTCTAATAGATTAAAGTGGGAAGTAAAATGTCGTTTAACAATCAGTCATCAAAATTGAATTTTTCATAAAATAAAAAAAATATACATAATAATATTATAATTTAAATAACTTAAAAAATATTATTTTGAGGAGACTGGATAAACATTTGAGGGAGACCGCACCGCCTATGGCACTTGAACCTTTAATATTTTTTTATTTTTATTATTGTATAATAATAAGATATTCCTAGTCTGCGTAGGCTATCTATATCTACAGATATTAACAAAATCACAATTTTTTTTCTCGACAATTTTAACATGATACGAGGCTTGTCCCAAAAGTAAGGTCTCCATTAATATAAAAAATCGAAAAAGTGCTTTATTAAAAAAATGTTTACATGGTCATAATATTATACTACTCATAAACTATTTTTCGACATAATCGCCATTCATATCGAGACGTTTTTGTAGTCGATCTGGATACTTTTGTATGCCAGCGTCATAGAACCCTCCGTCCACCTCTTTATCCAAGCACTCCATCACTACGGTCTTCAATTCTTCGTCTGAATTCAGCCTTTTCCCTCCCAAATGTTTCTTTAGGTTGGTGAACAAGTGATAGTCCGATGGGGCAAGGTCTGGGCTGTAGGGGGGGGGGGGGAGAATCTCCCAACCAAACTTATCCAAAAACGCTTTTGTGTTGCGTGCCACGTGAGGTCGAGCGTTATCGTGCAAAAGACGCACTCCCTTCGTTAGCATTCCAGGACGTCGGTTTTTTATATGGCTTTACGCAATTTTTCAAGCGTTTCACAATACGATGCTGAATTAATGGTGGTCCCTGTTGGCATAAATTCGATGAGAAGGACGCCTTTCCTGTCCCAGAAGACAGTTGCCATAATTTTTCTGGCAGATTGCGTCACTTTAAATTTCCTTTTTTGGGGGGAAAATGAATGCCTCCACTCCATTGACTGTTGTTTTGATTCTGGTGTGAAGTGGTGGACCCACGTTTCATCTCCTGTCACTATTGAGTCCAAAAATACAGCTCCTTCTTCAGCGTACAGCTCCAAAACCTCGCGGGAACTTTCGATGCGTTGGCGTCAGATATAAGGAGACGGACGCTGACCAGGTTGACGCGCTCATCTCGTTCACGTGTCACGAAGGTACTAAAAGTCCGATCCGTCTAGTTCAAACTTTCTTAGACAGATAAGAAGTTAATGGTTATATCAGTGGTACCAACTTATAAAAATAAAATTTTCCTTGGCCGCTAGAAAATTGGAGACCTTACTTTTGGGACAAGCCTCGTAATAATGTTAAATAATAATAGCAATAGTAATGATACCTATATACCTAATTAAGGTTGGTTAACATTAATGTATAGTGTAGAACGTAAGGTTAAGAATATAATCATACTTATAGTTTACAATATGCTTTATAATAATTAACTAGGTAATAAGATCGTGTGGGGGCGACCACGTTTGAGACGTCTTTGAGGCGGTGGAGGTATGTGGAAACTGAAGTGCAATGAGCCTGTTGACTTATGAAGTGAACTATGGAAATTTGCTGCAATAGAGTTCTTATATGGTCTTGAATTTTCATAATTTTGAGGTCTGTGAGTAGATTATCGTTTCGTATGGAGCATATAGTGCGTTCGTTATAATTTTTAATATTTAATTTTGGAAAATTTGATTTTGTGTGTCGCTGAGCTAATTAACAATTAGCCAAGCAACACAAAGTTTATTTTACTGGAATTTTCCATACAACAAAATATACCTATCGCACATGACTGGAGAATATTTTTTTCAAACCGATCGTCAGTCTCGTAACTATAAAAAAAAATTAATAATTTATTACATTAATTAATTGTCTAGATTTCCATTAACGCACAACAGCCCGTCAACGAGTTCTTGGAAAATTACAATAACTCAAATCGAATTTAAAACCGATTTCATTTAACGATGCAAAACAATTATTCTCAATTCATTATAGTGATTGATGTACCAATTTCATACTCAATTAAACAAAAAAATACCGTACACGGATTATACCTCAAGTACAATAATTATACGTAAATCATTATTATTATTATTATTATTATTATTTTAGTTTCACACTGTAACGTCAAGTATTCTGTACTTGCCTATATATTATAGTAATTATACTAATTAATTGATATCATGATATTACCAGGATATACGATATACTTATAATGTAGATTTGTGTAGCAGGTACCACGTAATCATGTGAACCGATTTTTGTTAAAATGGTATAATATGTTTAATCAGCGTTGAAATAACTTCCAAAACAATATTATGGTAATAACCGTGTAAATAACTTTTTTTGATGTGAATGGTACTAAGTATTTATATCAAATTCTGATACTGTAAAAATATTTGATTCGAGTTTATACAAGTTTAAAATTGATTCACATGTGTCCTTTTATTAAAAATCAGAAACACATCATATTATATTTAAATGATTACAAATATTTTTAGTTTTGGTTTTCTTTTAAATTAAAAAAGTATATTTGGGTATTAAAAAACTACATATCATCCTGGAGGATGGTCGCAAACGATATTTTTGCTAGTAAATAGCCTAAGTGTTCATCTGCTATATTGGCCGATGTCTTCTGAATGTCTTCATTATGTACCTATAAAAGTACCCACAAGTGCCTTTTTAACAAAAATCACAAAATACAAAATGTTATATCTCTGCGATGGTAAGTAGCACAAATGCCGTTTTAACAAAAATCAATACTTCCATATGATATGTACGATGAGCCGCCTTCTAGTCCAAATAAAAAAGTATAAAAAGCTATAATTTACATTACTATATTTAGATATACTATATAATTGCGCTCTAGAATTTTCTTGTCCAAATTGCGTCCCGACCACCTGCAAGTGGTTACAGACTCACATTTACATTAAACAACGAAAAACTAAGACTTACTATTGATATTCAATATAAATTAATAATTTTGATCAATTTTCACGGTTTATTTTTCTCTATAAAATCTTACTCCGCTATAAACCTACGAGTATTTAAGCGAATTATCTTCTGTTTTCCGTTTTTCGATTCTATATGTACCTAAATCTCTCAAGTCGTATTATATTTGACAATATCCTTTGATTTTTGTTTCATAAAATTAGGAAGATGTATTAATATAGGTATAACTGGTAGTGCATGGTATATCTACTAAGACTAACTATTAATATTTAATATCACTTAATAATGTTGATAAGTTTTCACGGTTTATTTTTCTCTATAAAATCTCACTCCGCTATAAACCTACGAGTATTTAAGCGAATTCTATTTCCGTTACATTGCTTAGAAACAGAAGCGTACCTATATCACATGTCTACTGACTGTAGGCCTTTTAAAGGTTTAAAAATGCCTAGGCATATTATACTAAAATATACTTATGTACGATTCTAGATGAACCCAAATCTCTCAAGCTGTACTATATTTGACAATTCCCTTCTTCGATTTTCGTTTCATAAAATTAGGAAGATGAATTAATATAAGTATAGCTGGTAGTGCATGGTATATCTACTGAGACTAACTATTAATATTTAATATCACTTAATAATTTTGATAAGTTTTCACGGTATATTTTTCTCTATTAAATCTTATTCCGCTATAAACCTACGAATATTCAAGCGGACAATTAAAATTGTCTTCTGCTTTCCGTTATATTACTTAGAAACAGAAGCGTATATTACATATGTTTATTGTTTACTGACTGTAGGCCTTTGGATAATGTACCTGCCCTAAATTACTAAAATATAAATAATCTGTAAGTATGTGCCGAACGTGTCTTATTTAAAAAATACCTATGTACGGTTCAAGTTGTTACTTTGTACACATTTGAAGTTATCGTGTCGTTTAAGTTATATTTTGATCAACACTGTTTTTTACGGCGTAATAGTCTCGAAAATCGTTGTTTGTGACCCATTTCTCGAGGACTTTCTCCAAAAATCAGAAACAGTTGTCATGTCCACCGATATATTTGTTGACTCACTACTATATTGATCCATCACGATTATTTTCAGGTTCAACAGATTCAAGTTCAATAATTAACTTTATATATTATTCGGTACCTACTTGTAATAGGTAGTTGTTGTATATAGTTGTTATCGACTAACCTCAATATTCGTTTCACTCGTGTCGTAGGTACCTATATCAGTATATAACGTCCAGTGTTTGGATTTTTTATCTAGATAAAGATAAAGATAAAGATAATGCAACTCTAATGTATCTCGATAGAGATAAAAGATAACTTATATTTCATATTTATCTAGATAAAAAAAGATAAAATTTTTTTTTAAATGGATTTGAAATTTAGGTATATTTTAGTTGGGCACTAGGAACATAATAATAATAATAATAATAATAATAATGATATAAATAAAAATAATTACATTATTTATAAACCATAAACTTGGTTTGAGAATCTGTATAAATATTTAAATGCGTTTGTACAATTTCGCGATTTTTATCAATAAAAAATGTATCTAGATTAATTCATTTAGATGAGTAAAAAAATTATCTAAGATGAACGCTTAGATATCTTGTAACTATTTATCTAGACAAGATAAAAGATGAACAAATAATTATCTAGATACATTTATCTAGATGAGTCCGAACACTGGTAACGTCATAACTTATAAGGTATATTATAAGTAAAGACCGGATTTATATTCTCGAAAAAACCTTAAAATATTCTCATTATATTCTCTTAAAAATTTAAAAAATATGCTAAAATATGCAAAATATACAAAAAAAAGCAAAAATATGCAAAAATAATCAATAAACATCATTATATTTACTTTAATATGCATTAAAAATTTTTTTTTTCAATTTTATATTAATAGTGAGTTAATTATTAGGTATTTAAAGTTTCGTATTCTAATGGAATATTATTGCACTTTAGTAAGAGTTGGAAATGATAAAATAAAAAACTGTAAATGTTCAAAAAAATTTTTTCTGGGTACCGTAATATTAAAATTAAAAATAAATACAAATTTTTTCTCATAATTTACGAAATATTCCAAAATATGCTAAATGAGTTAAATATTCTCTAACCCATAAAATATTCTCAAATATGCAAAAAAAACTTTTTTCTATGCATTCAGAATTTGAACAAATCATCCACATTTTTTACTCTCATAAGACTGCATAGGCCCAGTAACGATATGTAAAAACATATAAATCCGGTCTTTAATTATAAGTAACCACTTTGTCCGTTAAAAATCCCAATAATTCCTACACAATATAATATCTAATAATTGATATCATATCATATCCACGAGATTACGGACGATTCATTTATTAATTAAAAACCACCAGCTCAAGACTTACTTTTCTCTCTCTCTCTCTCTTTGCTGAATTATATGTTGTATTTGCGTACGCATAATTAGGTACCTACTAAACTTACTTACCTACATATTATACGAAGGCGACATACTCCGTGACATACATATTATTTTATTCATATAGATATGGGTCGTCGTAGGACGTGTATAGATATTACGATGTTCCGAGTGGACACAAAATATAGCAATTATAATATAATATGGCTATCGATTTCGAGTGCGTTAGATGTATGTCTTATCATCTTTCGATATTATATTTATCGAAGTACGCACTTAAATATTACAGACACGTTTATCTTTGTTAAATATATACCCACGACAATGATACATAGTCATCGTAGTATTGTCTTGCGTGAAATCGATTTGTCTACCTAATTATATTGTTTTCGAAAAATTGTCGCGATAAAACCATAGTGTCGCGTACGAATTTATTACGATCTAATGTATATGCTATTGTAAATGTCTATACGGTAATATAATAGTAAACTAATGAATACGAATGATAATATTTACAGTCTTAGAGACGGTCATCATAATTTCAAGTCTTCGCCCAAATATTATCCATTTGCTCGTCGGTTGAAAATGTGTACTTAATCATTCGAAATAGGACTTGCAGGAAACTTTCCTATATCATATTTGTGCAAAATCATCACTCTAAGGTCTCGATCATACCTAAATCTCTCGCGCTATACGATATTTGACAGTTCGCTTCTTTGAATTTTGTTTCATAAAATCGGGAAGATGAGTGGCGTTAACCAATTTGGATGTCCGACCAGACCGACTATAAGTTATAGCATTTTTAGTATTCTTATCATCTCTCGATATTATCGCGTGAACCGAGTGAAACATTATACTTGTCGAAGTACGCACTTGAATATTACCGACACGTTTACCTATGTTAAATCCACCGTTCTATTGTCTTGCGTGAAATCGATTTGTCTACACATAGGTACCCAATTATATTGTTTTTGAAAAATTGTCGCGATCAGACTATAATATAGTGTCGCATACGAATTTATTACGATTTGAATCGATGTTCGTTGGATCCGGTACGAAGAGTAAAATAATATTTCGACGGCCGTCGGCTATTGCGCAGGTCGCATCGCGTCCCGCACAGCATAAAAATATTTCCCAACTATGGTAAAAATATTTTCAGAAAAATAATATAGTTGTCAAAATAATTTAAAAAAGTCGCGCAAATTATTAGAAAATATTTTAGTTACGATCTTTGGCCAAGAAGTTCATATTTTTGAAAATATTTTATAAAAAAACATTTACGAAACATTTGCATCATATATATATTTTCAAAAAACATTTTTACGTAAACTATAAAAGAATATTAAGTCAATATTTTTATGCAATCATAATATATAGTATAATACATATTTTGTTATAATTAGAAGAAAATATTAATGAAATATTATTAGTCAAATGTTCATTATTCGAGCACTTCAAAATATTCACAAAATATTATCATTTCCCAAATGCTGTGTGGGTTACGATGACGCACAGGACGTAGTTTCATTTTGTATCCGATTACTAGCACTTCGTTGCCCATTAAAATGCCGACTATAATATACGAACAATATGCAACCATTTCAAACCGATGGCAACCATTAATTACAATCAAAAATTTCCACCAGAAATCACAAAATCCCCGTTTGATTACCTCATTAAATTAGCCCATCTTCTGCCCAGAGGTCTAATCCATCTATGCAGAACCAAATTCCATCGACGGAGAGTAAAATTGTCGCGATCAGACCATATAGTGTCGAGTACGAATTCATTACGATGTGAATCGATGTCCGTTGGGTCCGGTAAGATAAGAGCGTAAGTATAATGTTTTGACGGCCGTCGGCTATTGCGGGGGTCGCATCGCGTACGACGACTTACAGAACGTAGTTTCATTTTTTTATCCGATTACTGCTGTTGTTAATGAGAGAAAACTCTGTGAAAACCGAACGATAAGAAACTCTGTCCGACAGCACAATTACTATTGTAACAATAATAATTAATAATCGATAGCACACGACGTTTCGTGTACCATCTATTTATCATAATGGACGCTTTCGCGGGGTCAGCGGTAATATCATAATAATAATATAATGTATTATTGGCTCTGAACACACACGATAGCATTGCCAGTGGCGTCCGAAGGGGGGAGGGGCTAACGGGCTGAAGCCGGGGGGGCTTGCCCGTATTATTATTATTACTTAAAAAAATAATATTTAACAAGTTTCAACTGTCAGAATGAATTCATTTTTGAAAAAACATATTGTATTTGCATACCAATTTTCCTAAAATTATCTGTAATTTTTCGGTAAAATTATGAACTACTTGTATGAAAGACATCGTATTAAATCGTCTAGTCTTAGCTATGTACACATTTAATATTTTATAAGTATTAAACTACAAATTAACTGTGGTTTTGACGCAATTTGAACTTTAAATGCTTATAACCATGATGCCTATGTATGGTCGATATTTTAGCTACAATAAAAACTTACGAAAGTATTACATTTTTAAGCTTTTTGACCGAATAAATGATTTTTTATTGACATTTATAGAAAAAAAAATTTTAATTAATCAATTACAATCCAAGTGAGGATCAAGTATAACCAAGATGGTTACCAAACAATTTTGATTAATTTTCATTTTTTTTCTCCAATTATTTTAAAAAGCACTGAGCAATAAACGCCTGAAATTATTAGACTGGACAAAATAAAAATAAAATCGTAACTAATTTTCAAGCTCTCCCCCCCCCCATTGAAAAATCCTGCGTACGCCACTGAGCTTTGCTCATCTGCAACGACGATGACCATTGTTCAAAGTGGTGTTTGATTGATGAACGTATGTCGCCGGACAATATTACTATAAGTATTAAACAAGTGAAATTGTCACGATCAGACCATATTATAGTGTCGCGTACGAAATTTTTTACGATTTGAATCGATGTTCGTTGAATCCGGTACGAAGAGCATAATAATAATATTTAGTCGGCTATTGCGCAGGTCGCATCGCTTTCGTCGACGCACAGGTGGTAGTTTCATTTTTTATCCGATTATTGCTGTTGTGTCATTGTGACGACGAGAGAACTCTATGGAAACCGAACGAGATAAGAAACTCTGTCCGACAGTACAATATTATTATTGTAATAATAATAATTAATAATCGATAACACACGACATTTCGTGCACCTTCTATACATCATAAAGGACGCTTTCGCGGGGTCAGCGGGAATATAATAAAAATAATGTAATGTATTATTGGCTTTTAACACACGCGCTCATTGCTCATCTGCGACGCGATGATGACCATTGTTCAGAGTGGTGTTTGATTGATGAACGTCTGTCGCCGGACAATATTGTTATAATAGCGCATTGTTCCATAGATAATAGGTATAATAGATGGTCGACGTGACGGCGTCGTTTGAACGAATCGAAACCTCCGGTAAAAGTGGAGGACCGTCGATGGCCGGACTCCGGGGGAGCCGAGAAAATAATACTAATATTAATACAACATAATAATGTGCAGTCGCATTGTATTATTATAGTGTTGATAGTAATAAAAATTACTGTACACTGAGCGTATAGGTGCCCATATAATATATCGGACAACTGTACAGCTAGGAGGTACGTATGATATATACAGGGCGATTCGCCGAGCACGCTCGTTCTCTTTTCGTTTTCGAATAACGCTGCAGACGCTCGAAAACGGATTTCGGAATTTTTTAAATATATATACCTATGGGGTACTCAAAGACCATATTTTCACGTTTTGGAGATTTTTTCAATGTTCGAGTTGTGTCCTGCGAAGACGCAATCTTCTGTTTTTTTTTTTTTTCAAACGAGAACCCACCTTTTTCACTGTAAATTATTTAGTGGTCTATTTTTGTTTTGAAAATTTTAACTTAAAATTCAAACGAGCAGTTTTCGAGTTCTTTGACTTTGTGCACTAAGGACAGTCCATGATAATGGATCCAAACGATTTGCGAGCTAAGACGGTTTCCAATCTTGGGTAAAATACTTTTGAAAAGTATTTGGAATGAATACTCGAATACTTGTGAAAAATAGTATTCCGAATATATATTTGAATACTTGATAAATATAATATTCCGGATAAAGTATTTGGATTACTATAAAAGTATTCCGAATACTTAAAAATATTTTTGATAAACATATGAAACGATACCCGTTATAATTTTGATATTGTATGATATTAATAGATATTATTAATTCCAAATTTCCAACTCATAAAATATAAATTTTGTATTTTTGTTTTAAATAACATGCAAATCAAACAATTTAATGTTGATACTATAAAAGTATTCAGAATACATCACAAAATACTTTTGGAAATAGTATTCTAAAAGTATACGGAATACTACCCAAGACTGACGGTTTAAAAATTTTAACAATTAATTCATCAACTTATTTTATAAATTGAAAAAATAGTCCAAGTATAATGAATACTAGATCCAATACCTATATGGCATCTATTTTATATAAACGTTTTATCCTTATAGTATAAAAATTGAAATAGCTAAGAAACTACCATGTAGTCCAAATTTTATTACAGGTATATAGGTAGGTAGATATATTATATAAAAAAATTATCCGTAGTTTACTGTAAAAAATGGTCATTTGTCATTTGAAAAACAAAAGTTTGAACCACCACAGGACTCTTTTCACATAAAATCTCGAGAATTTCGAAAAATGGTCTATATTATCTATTTTCTAGGTATATATATAATCGACGAGTTTACGTGCAATGCACTCCAAAACTACCGATTTTGATCAGATTATGCTCAGTGTGTGTGTGTGTGTGTGTGTGTGTGTGTGTGTGTGTGATTTGGTCCAACTTGAAATATATAGGACATTTGTTTTCTCAATATGTTGCACTCAATTTTTTTTTTATTGAAAACTTAATAAAGGATTTTGATATTTACGATTGAAATTTTTGTTTATAAATTGATTTAGATCTATTTACTGAATTTAAAGTTCTTACGACGCAACAATTATTTTACAGAAATGACCTATAATAAACATACAAATTTAATTTAATAGAGTTCAAACCTATACACTATAATACACGACAAAAAAACAACTTAGAACTACCTACTGTTCGTACATTGAAATCTAGCCGATGTTTTTCGCAAGTGGGTTTGAAATTATTAAACAATATTCCGCTGCAAATTATTAACAGTTTACAGTACGTCCTATAAAATATATAAAAAATCTATTAAATTATGGTTGTTAAATAATACTAGTGACCTACACCCTATGTAATATACCAGTGTGTACCTATATAACGTAGTCTATTTATTTACTTATTTATAAATTCTATTTTTGATGTACTTTTTTTTATATATTATATTATATCTACTTATTTTCTGCAATTTATGCTTTAATTACTATAGCTGTACAGGGTATGTCTATTTATATATTTATGTTTTTGAATTATAGTCAGATATGACGCAATTTCTTACGAAATACCAAAAATATTATAAAAATTGTAAATGTATACCAACCTAGCTCTTAATAGTACTCCATCATCACCGATAAGAGGTTATCCTCAGTGGTGAAATGGGCCATCAAACCATATTATATATATAATCATTAATTACTTATCGAAATTGTATCTTTCTCTTGGCCAATAAATATTATTATTATTATTATTATTATTATTTCTATTGGTTACAATCTCAAAAGTATTGTTAAAATGAATCTTGTTTCAAAATATTTAATGCAATAATTATTGACATAGAAGATTTTTAAAATTGATTTCTAAAAGTACCCATTTTGGTACTTATTAGTGGCTTGGTACTTAGTGGCATTTTTAACGGGCAACGAAGCGCGCGGAATCGGTTAGTACCTATTATTATATTTTTATACGTCTTGTATAATATAGTACGTTTGAAAATTCCAAAAAATATTAAAGGAAAAAATGGCGAATCGCCCTGTACAACATATTATCGCTGTAACGT
This sequence comes from Metopolophium dirhodum, assembly GCF_019925205.1. Classification (NCBI taxonomy): domain Eukaryota; kingdom Metazoa; phylum Arthropoda; class Insecta; order Hemiptera; family Aphididae; genus Metopolophium; species Metopolophium dirhodum. The sequence goes on along the minus strand of NC_083565.1, from coordinate 32,923,556 downwards.
ATTTATAGACACGAGTGGCACCTAATTTAATAATATGTCGTTAGAAAGTCAAGGACGCGTTTGAAGAATCTAGTCTATCCGCGGAGACCAGTTTTAGTTGGTTCCGTTATTATTTTTTTCCACTCCGACAACAATAAATTATTGTCCGGATGCCGCCGAATAACACCGACAGCCAGTAGTCCTATATGTTAAACACGGTACAATAATTAATATTTAGAAAATAATTACAAATGCGCTTCGTAGTAAATAGCAGCAATATCGTTGTACGTATACCAATACCCAGTCTTTGGTAATATTCCAAATACAGTATTCGGAATACTTTTTGAGGATAATAATTTTATCGATACCGTGATTTTCTGTTTTTGTCTGACACACGGTATTTCAGACGTGTTTTTTTGGCCAAACATTCCAATAGATCTATTGAAGCGTGATAGGAATTCCGAAAACAGATTTGAATTTGTCGTCTGAAAGTCTACTTGAAATCGACTTTGTCTGGTATTATCCCCCGAATTCCTAAATATGTCATATTAAAAAGAGTATTAAACAATTTTCGTATTTTAAATTTTGGAGAAGTTAAGATCAAAAAATCAAAAATGTACGATTTCGTGTAGACGTGACGAAAAATTCAAAATCTGTTTTCAGAATTCTTATCGCTTTGATGGAACTATTGGAATGTTTGGCAAAGACAAGCCAGTCAAAAGTCCTATGGTCACGTGTGTGTTAGACAAAAACAGAATATAACGGTATCGAATCCCCTTGAAATACTTTTTCCAACAGTATTCTGAATAATTAATATTTAGAATATTTTTTAAAAGTATTTTATTCCTATAAAAAAATACGTATTGTTAATTACAATAATAATTGTTTTCTTGCTGCTTTTCTGGACATTTCTACAATTTTATACACGTTTTAAAATTTTTAATCAAGTATCAATAACTTAAGCCATATTATATATTTAGAATTACTAAATTATATATGTTGACAAATTTTCCCGAAGAAGAGTACCCATCATTGGCTTAATATTTAAAACAAAAATTAAAAAGTATTTTATCGCATATTCTGAATACAATTTTCCATAAGTATTCGAGCATTTATTCCAAATACTTTTTGAAAGTATTATACCCAAGTCTGCCCATATACCTATATATTGTAATACGTGTTTTAATGTTTATGAATAAACGTATACCTAAAATGTTTCCTACGGTTTTACAATTGAATTTCAGACGGCGGACCGACTACGATAATAATTGATGTCCCCGTCGGTCTATACAGGGTGATTCATAAAGCGTAAAACACTCATTATATCTCAAAAAGTATTAATGTTTTTGAAAATATTTTTTTACATAGTTTCAAGTTGTAAAAAAAACTATGTTTTTATTAAAAAATTATATTTTTAAATATTTTTGTCTATATAATTATTTTAAGTTTTTTACTTTTTTGAATGACAGCATAGAGTTTTAAATTCATGTTCCAAAGCAGAATATTTTTCTAAGTATTTTGATTCATAAAAATCTAATTTAGGGCGAGTGGTCTATGAGGTATAAGCATTTAAAGTTTAGATGGGCGGAGTGGAGTGGTATCGGGTTACCCCGCAAATGTGTGTCCACTACTCCGCTTGTCTAAACCTTAAATACTTATAACTCATAAACTACTCGTCCTAAATTCGATATTTATGTATTAAAATACTTAGAAAAATATTCTGCTTTGGAAAATGAAATTAAAACTCTATGCCGTCGTTCAAAAAAGTAAAAGACTTAAAAAATTATAAGGATAAAAAATATTTAAAAATATAATTTTTCAATAAAAATGTTGTTTTTTTAACAACTTGAAACTATGCAAAAAAATATTTTCAAAAACATTAATACTTTTTGAGATGTAATGAGTGTTGTACGCTTAATAAATCACCCTGTATATAATCATTTTATACTTAGTTCCCGATCTATATATTTATGCGTAATAGCCAAGGAAATAGAAATATTCGAAAACTATTCGGTTTTATCCACATATTATTATGTTCAGCGTATGCTGCTATATGCAATATATATGTAGGGGTTATGGGGTTGACCATCAAACATTATTGAATAGCTGATTGTTTAATGTACAACGCCGGACTGAGCCGAGGATATCTCACAGCCTAGACACCGCACTCGGACCCAATCGTGAAAAAAACCTAAATATAATTAATTTTATGAAACGAACAGAGTTGTTCGATCTTATAAAAAAAAATAAAATATAATATGTAACCTAATAATTATAGGTATAACTATTAGCTCTAATCGCACCGATTCATTCATCTTCTTGTAACTATAATGGCCTTTGTTGTTGTCGATACGAATATTTCTTAGAGATCAATATCAATAAAAAAAGAAAATTAAAAAAAATATGTAGGTAGGTACCTGTGCTTATTATAGTGCTATGCGCCTTGTTTAGGTACCGTTTACACGCGGTTTACAGTAATTGGTACCTACTATAATATTATACGATTACTGTAGTGCGATGATTTTTATGCACTAAAAGTCATCAAATATGCATTTAAAAATATTCACCTATGCGTCAAACAATTAACAATATGCATTTTGTTAATGTGCACTAAAAAAAAATTACAAGCACGCATATATTAGACTAAAGAATAACATTTTTCTTATACATTTTAATTACTTGTATAATATTATTATTTATTAAGTGGTACCTACATTAATTGTTAAATATACACTAAAAATTAAACTATTACATTTTATTTATTTTAATTATTATACTTAATTCAATTTTCTATGTAGGACGTGGGTAACGAATGTATAAAAAAAACAAACAATAATACAGCCAATGCAGATCTCATTCTCCATTCCAATTTATTATAATATTTGTTGACTTTTTTTCATGAAAATTATTTACTGACTATCAAAATATGCACTAAGACTTACCGATGCTCTTACAATCAAAAATATGTCCTTTAAACCCAAAAATGTCAACATACGCACTAAAAACGTTGAGTATTTAATCACGAGTGTTACGAAATGTATCGTGTGTTCACTAAGCATACGATCATTTAAACCAGAAAAAATATGATTTGCTTGGAAGTATAATTAGTCTATTGCTCTAATAATGATTAGGCCCCCGTGGCCATTTAGCTGTGTTAGCACTTGCTATTCGTCATATAGTTTTTACGTAAAACATAATATGAGGAACAAAATTTAAAAATAATAAACATATTTTAAATGCCTACGAATTTATAGGTTTATTATTTAGGTTTCACAATAATATTCGTTTTGAACCGTAAGTTACTGATTAGTAAACCTAACTAGGGTTTTAAAATTTCATGAAATTTATTTTTTTGAAATATTTCAAAATAAAATTAAAATGCTTATTATACCTAAACGTTTATAGTCGTCAACTTCTAAGTGAATATTTTTAAAAGTTGGTTTATTGTATGAAACAAAAAAAATATGTAACATATTTACATATAATTTATAAGTTGTTTAACAAATCTATAATAGTTATAACAAACTATATGGTCAAAGTACTAAATAATGAGCCCAGAGCACCTTCACATCACTCAGCCACATATACACACATATTATATAATTCACACATAATTCTAAGTGTGTAATAAATGTATTGTTTCTAATCGTCTATAACCGAACACGTTTAAAAGAAGAAAAAATATTTTTCATAATTTCATTGAAATATTTCAAGAACAGTGAAATTTTCAATTTTGGAATATTTCAAGTAAAATATTTCAAATTTAGAACCCTAGTAATAACTAATGACTATACTCTATACCTACTTTGTATATTTTATAAATCAACCTTTCGCGTGTAATATCTTAACTATTATTGTCGATTAGACTGACGTCACGCATGTCATGCGTGACATAGGTAATTAATAGTATAAAATTCCTTTGTACTGAACAGGAATCACTATAATAACTAAGGTAGACTCTTTTTTTTTTTTTACATAAATATGTATTTATCATTGTTTTGCAAAATGTTTCCCTCCCCCCCCCCCCCCACCCAAAAAAACCCTAGTTTTTAAGGTTGTTATAGGTAGTCCTGCAAAAAAAAAATCGTTTTTAGACCTTCCGCTGTGACAAGATTGAGAGACTACGGATGGTTCGGTTTTAGTTCTGCAAGAACAATAACATCTCCTCTGACATATTATCTTCCACAGAGAACAGTCGAAGCTCTTTTTTCTAACTTTTTTCAACTTTTGACATAATATTATACAAATTTCGGTTCTTACGACATTTTCGTTCAATCGTGTAATACATTCGCATATGTATTGTAGAAATTCATATTTCTAAAAAAATCCTCGGCCGTTCTCTAGAGGAGCCGACGTTAACAAATGCTAGGGTTTTCACAGAATTGACCGAATTGAAATCAGCCAAAGTCTTAAATTTTTGCCACAGCCGAGTTTTGTACGTCTCTACTCGACAATATAGTAACCGAATACTTTTTCCTAATTCAATATACCTATACTGACATTTGCCTGGGCGAGTACGAGAACGCGTTGGCATACGCTTCGGTGTGTAATATCAATGTACATTCTCACACACATTGACGTGACCCTGCCACATGATATGATTTGCCCGATTCTCGCTCCTTAAAAAATTACCGACTGTAACCCTTTAGCCGCATATGTAGACGAGGTTACACAATATACTATTTAAGTGGTAATAAATAGTTTTTAATTTTTCTAATATACATACGATCAACATAACGCGTGTATTATTATTTATAAATTTGAATTCTAAAATACGCAACTTTTAGTGCATATTATTGTGCATCGTAGTAATAATATATCTTTTGTAGGTGTATAGTATAAATGTCTTACCCGAGTCGAAAACGACTAGTTTTCAGGGAGATTAAACAAAACATTGAAAAATCAATCCAAACCGTTGGCAATAATGTCTGGGCTGATAATTAATTAAATTTGATGTTCAATGTACCAACTTTTATGTTAACTATATCAAGTATAGAACTTTAAAATCAATTCTTCATTATCTTTAAGTGACTTAGGTTGATTGGATTTTTATTTTATATGACTATTATTACGCTATCAAGGCGTACATTTAAAATTATTACTAAACTTGAATTTTATAACTTGAATTCTCAAATCTTAACTAGACATACGTGCTATGTACCCAATATAATGTGACTTAAAATGTTTAAACCAAAACAAATTTCACTGATAGTGAGTTATACGTATTTTTGACTTGATGCGTGATCTGTACCAACAAAATATAAAAATGTTTCATTCTAATAATACTATAAGCCAAAAATGTTAATTTTTGACTTAAGGCATTTATACCATACACCGTAAAAAATGTAAAGATATGATGTCGACGTTTATTGTATACACCTTTATACGATGAATGTGCAGACGCTTTAGACTATCGCAATTCATATTTCTAATGTAATTTTCAGACTTGACGTGATGTGAAACACCAATAGATATTGTCTCTTCCAATCGATTCCTTCGCCGCCCCGAGACCGAGATGATGACACTGCGACGCCACCTGTCGTTGGCCCTATGCCTCGCCCTGTTTTGCGTAGTACAAGTGAGTAGTTGTGTAGACGAAACGAAACGAACGGATCGTCACACCGTCGTAAACTTTATTTATATAATAATTATGCACACCGATGTCTGTGCTTGGAATTTTGCAGTGGACCTACGGTTCCAAGTTGAAGAAACAGCAGGAGACGACCATGATGAAGTTCATCAAGTTACTGTTCTATAGGCTGATTTACGGCTTCGCCAATATGATCGGGTTGGGTGACGCGGCCGAAGAATTCGGCGACGGTATGCTGGCCCCTGCGGATTACCGACAAGAAGACGCGGAGGACGACTATTACGACGACAATAAGAACGACGATTATTACAGTAACTACGGAGAGTATTGATGCCGAGACCGAAACGAACCCTCCAACTACGCTTATCACGTACACCTACCTGTTTTATAAAATACCAACAACTACACAATATTATGATATTATATTATCATCTTATGATTTTTAGTGTCTAATTGTGTTGTTGCTGATTCATATATAAGCCGTATACCTATGCATTAAGTCCATTAAGACACATAACAAGTTATGAAAAAATATGTTTTGTGTCTGATAGTTTCCTCGTACACATATTTATTTTTATAATATTTATTTATTTGCGTGGATTGATGGGTTTATACATAGTAAAAAATAAAACACATAAACAATAAGCAAAACTCCCTGTAAGCCTCTATGGCCTCTATAAATTGGGAGAGTTGAGTTGAGTTATTAAACTCAGGTAAACAATTATGTCATATATTATGTACCTATGCCAGAAAGAATAAAACAAAAACTAACAATTAACAAACTAATGAACCAAAAAAAATTTTAAAAATATAAATATTTGCTCAAACATTGTCAAAGTCTAGATTATATTATAATAAAAAAATTTAAATTAATTTAAACTCTTGAAGTTACATCAATTAATGTTAAATTTTTTACTTCCATATTTTGAGCCTACAATCAATATACATTGAGATCCAAAATTGTATCCTGAAACAATATTAACATACCATGTTAGTATTATTTAAAATAATTTTTTTTTTTTACTGACAAATTCAGACCTTTATGAAAACGGTTTTACTATTTTCTGAAAAATTACGTTTTTGCAGTGGCTTTTGAAAGCGGAATATACATCTCACTATTAAAGGTACCTTGTAGGCTGTGGCCATAGGCCGCGGAAATCCATTGATATTTCTGACGGGCTTAATTAATTTAAAAAAAAAACAAATGACCTTGTACAAATGATATGATTAAAGGTGTCAAAACAATTTTTTTTTTTTATTTGTATTTTTCTATTTTTAAATAGTTTTTAAGTGTTATATCCTGCCACGATATGGGTTTTCGTGTTTATTATTTAGATAAATTACATTCTTGCTTAATGCTTTAGATAGTATTGTAATTTGTAAGTAATGTTAATTATTGTAGTACATAATATACCTTATAATATTATTATAAGTATAGGTACTTACCTAAGTATTAAGTTATAATATATTATAAGTTAGTATACTTACTTATATATTTTATTATCTTTATGTATATACATATACAAGTGCATAATATCTCGTCAAGTTATCTATACAGTCTTAGCATCTCCAGAATGTCAGATTTGATTGTTCACACATAATTGTTGACACATAAGACAGGCAGTCCTTCTATACTTTCTACACCACAGCATCCCAAAGTCTACAGGTTTAAAGACGAATTGCATACTTGAAATGAATCTGCAGGTTTCGTATTTCATATTTTGATTTGATATATTTTATCGACTGCAGTTATTCACTGTAATTGCATAATATGCGCATGCGTACTTATCCATACTACGCGTTTGTTTTGTAACAAGCCGTTTGCAGAAATTTGACTTTTGAGGGATGTTTAAAAAAATGTATTTAAACATTTAGACATATTGACTGATATATACAGCTCCTGTCCATCATTTTGCTTCCTAGGTACACTATAATGTTATAAACTTACAATAATATGTATGTATTTTTAATTATAATAATACCTATGTAATAATATATATTGTACCATATACCTAATTTATTTTTTGTAATAATGACATTTTAATATTATAAAAATAAAGTTATATTCAGACAGACGTCTGCTGCAGACACATAGACGATTTAATTGAATTGTAAATTTTTTTTTATAATCTGTACCTATATAGCCTAAATAGTAAATTGTGTATTATACAACGTACAAATAATCAGTGAAGTAAGTATTGGGCAGATTATCAGGGGTTGTACAAAATAATTCAGAGCACTGCAACAGTGATCCACGCCTCTGCCCCTCTATACAATACCTGTCTAGATACTTATACATTTATTGGTCAAAATTAATTCAAAATCCAAATATGATGAATAGCTCAATAGCTGGTATAACTGTTATAGTAGGTAAGTACAAATTATGATTATGCCAATTATTTACTACATAGTATAGATTATAGGCACAAAGGCATGTATAGGTGAAGTACTGAAGTACATGAAGTCAATTCATTGTTTGAATGTGCCGCAACAGTGCCGTGTTCAGCTTTTTTGAAAGGGATGAGGGGTATAGACTTTTAAGGCGCCCGATGCCGATGCCATTTTGTCCTCAAAAATACACTCTGCGGAAATAACGATAGGTACCGCCTTGTAGAATCAACCAAATTTCATAATTTTTTTTTTAATTATTGCTATAGAGGGAAATATTTTACAGCCGGCATCGATCTCTGTTTTTCAATATTTTATTCTCAAACTTTGTATTATGTCTAAAACGATACAAGATAAAAAGCATTTTTTTACAAATTGTTTTATACCTATATAGCAGTGCCTTTTATTCTACCTATTATTCTGTTGAAATAAATACAAATACACTATTAATACGAAAAAAAAACAATATTTTAACCACATAATTTTTATTTTTTTTTGAGCCGAAAGAAGTTTTACACGAAATGGTCTGAATTAATGATGACATGTATAAAAAAAAACTTATTTCTGGTGAGCCAAAGGATAAGTGGTTTGACGCAAAATGGTCCGAATTAATGGTAATATATAAACAAAAAAAACTTATTTCTGGTGAGCCGAAAGATAAGGTTTGACGCAAAATGGTCTGAAAATTTATATTAAAAATTTTAAAAATTATTTTTTTTGAAAGTGCTCTGTCACGTACCATTCCCCCATGTCGCCGCCGTCTTGTCTGGTGTTCCTCGGCCCGAGGAGGAGGGAGGGATGGACTGCGGCTTCACTCTCCTCGGAAGCATCCGCACAGCATCAGGCGTGTGACCCGCCTCACTCCCTTCCACGTGGTGGCCATTATTCGCCTGGCGCGTCCACGTGGAGGTGTGGGGTCCGCTGGTTTTGGTGCTTCCGGCTCAGTTATCCTGACCAGTCCATTTCCGTCCCTCTCTTTGCACTGGCCCTCGGCCGGCGTCTCTATCATCTGTTCCGGAACTGTAACTGCCTCTGCGTCTCCGCCGGCCATAGCCTCCGATGAGTCTTCGTCGCAGACAGCTTCAACAATCTCACCCAAAACGGTGTTCACGACGTCATCTAAAGCTGGGTCTTTCATGTCGTTGATGTCCTCTGGGACTTGCTCTTCATCGATGTGCTCTTGATTTTCGTCGTAGTCGAAATCCTGCGCTTCGTTTGCCTCGTTGACGGTAAATTCGTCAACAAGCTTGTTAATCAACTCCCTCAGGATTGCGTCTATATCGATCTCGGTCGTGGCCATGTTATTTTATTTACAGTGTTTTTTTTTTATTTTCGGTATAGTATGGAACAAGTATCTAATACTGTTGGAGACAAAATTGTAAGTGAGTTATAAAAAACAATTTCGGTCTAAGCAGTCACCGAAAAATACAAACATTGCCCAGACGACGGTCACGACGTCATCGTTTATTGCTATAGCCAGCGCTGGCTAGTGCGACCGCGTCGTTCATTTAACGGCTTATTTTCCCAAACATCATTATTATCGATACGCACTTATGCCTATACGGGTAGGTACCTATAATACAATATTGTTCTTAACGAGGATTCGTCTTTCGAATTGTATTTGTGCTCGTCTTATACTTTTGGGCGAAGTATTTTACATTCGCTGGGCGGAACGATGAATGTATCAATTGTTTTACAACGACGTGTGTTTTTCTGAGCACGTGCGTACACGTTTTATAGTAGTTCGGACTTCGAGTTTTTGGCCGATTTCTAACAGCATTTGCATTTAATTGGTACTTTTAAAAGGTGTCATTATTATATTCTTTGTTATCATTGATGGTTTTTTCGAACCCATCGATTATCTGCAGTTAGAACTTGGATAGTTATTAATAATTTCGTGTGGTATTTATTATTTTTCATGTTTGAATATCTTAATTTATAAATCTAAGAAAATATGGATCCTAGGTTTGCCGATATTATTTTTCTTCATATCATTATGTCCTTTTGTGCGGCGATCAACAATGTGTATACTAATTATTAGTCCTTTAAGTATTGTTACGCGAACACCCAAAACAATACACCAATAATACCGTAATAATTACGCATATAATAATAATATATTATTTATTTAGCAAACAAATAATTACATTCAACGATACAATATATTACTATAGTAAAATAAATTGTAGTGATAACAACTCTCCTTTAAGCTATAACTAGTGTGTGTTGGTGGGTATAATATAAGTCTGAGTGAAGTGATATAATACACCCTATCAACCCCCCCCCCCCCACCCTAAATAGGTATCGGGTAGTACATTAGTGGAAAAGTCTTATAATCGAGGTGCATGAGATGGCAACTAATATATACAATTTAATTATCAAATTTTATAGAATTGTGGAAAAATTTGAAAAACTGGCACCGGGACCCTCAACTGTAATATATTATTTATAAATTTATAATTAATTTCAATTTTCAAACAGTAAGTACCTAAATTATTATATTCATATGAAAAAAGTATGAAAAATTTATATTTTGATAAATCAATAAATACTTGAAAATTGAATTGATTTTTCGAACTTAACGCGTCGCAGTATTAGGTATCGGCCAAATTGTAAGTTATATCCTGCAACCGATAATATTAATACTAATTATTATATTGTTTCATAGAAAAACAAATTTTGGAAAATAATTTATTTTCATACAGATTTTTTTATATAATATCTAATATAAAAATTGTCCAAATGTGCACCTATATGTGCTGTATTTTCAGTCTAATAATATACTCAAATATGCGTATTTATGCAAAAACAACGAAATGGTATATGCAAAGATATTCAATATAAAATTTTAACTATACATATAAGTGATATAACATCGTCCTATTAGAAAACATATTTATACATTAATATCACATAATTCTGCGATGACCTTTGAGGAAAAATATGAAAAAACTAGAAGCCTTATACTAATTACCAAGGCTGGGCTAGTTAATGATTTTTGCTTTCTTGATTTTTAATCAAGTAATAGTATATAGTAATTGAAATGAAAAAAGTCTGAATTTTGAAAACTTCAAGAATTTGTGTTAAATGGGAAAATAATAAAAAAATGTAACTCAGTAATGATGAGTAGGTGGGTAATTTAGCTAGGTTTAATATAAAATATTAATGAGAGAGATTTGATATCACACCCAAGCGGTATAACCACTTGAATCCATAAAAACGTTGGCGTGAAGAGTCTCAAAATTTCTATTTTTTACGTTTTTCCCTAAACTATGATAGCTAGAAAGTTGGTTGATTACTCATTGAAAAGGAATTATCAAGTAGATACCAAATGTGGAATTAAAATTTTTTTTAAAAAATTATTTAATTTTTCACAGATATAAAAAGACTTATTTTTCAATAGATTTTCATTTAGCGAGGTAGATTTCCGAAACTGGGGAACGGATTTCGTTGTTTAGGGTCTTGTTGGATTCACATTGGCTAGGAGAAGTGCAGTGAAGATTTTTAGAACTTTATCTCCAATCGTTAATTCACTGCAAAATTGTAAGGCTGAAAAACATCCAAAAATACCCAATAAAATTTGTTTTAATTTTTTTTAATGTTCTGTAGTGAATTAACTATTAAAGATAAAATTCTAAAAACCTTTACTGCACTTTTCCTAACCAATTCGAATCTAACAAGACCCCAAACAACGAAATCTGCTCTCCGGTTTCGGAGATCTATCTCACAAAATGAAAATGATTTTTTGTGGGGCTGTTCACACCGACATTTTTCTGGATTCAAATTGTTATACCGCTTGGTTGTGATATACTGATATCAGTTAATACATTTCTAAAAATTAAAAAATCTAGAAAGTTTACATGCCGATCCCTGACTTGGCAAGCGTTTTTTAACTCAGTTAAGTTAAAAGTTAATACACACTTTTTGTTAACTTTTTATTAAGTTAAAAAAAAGTTAATTTGTTTACACAACGTTAGCGTTTTGGTCTTGCAATTTATTTTTATAAAAATGTCTGTAAGACTGTAACAAGAGTTATTATTTTTGTCGTTGCGTTTAGATATAAATAAAATGAACACTCTTATAAAATGTTTACCAACTTATTTTTCGCTCGATTAATGCCTACACATTTTATTAATTAACTATAAATAATAATAATATGTACCCCCTAGGAAATCATATTTTGTCGGACTGTCGAGAAGGTTTTTGGAGTTTGTCACTACGAAGGACACGTTTTATTTTTCTGTCCAGCAAGAACACGAGTTCAGTCGTGTCTCGATGACTCGAATCTCAAGGAGATTAAAAATAAATTCGACTTCTGTATTTTTTGAATATAATATATCATAAAATTACGATTTTGAACTTATTGTTTATTTTATTTGACGCTCGCCCATAACGACTATTAATTTTGAATTTCTCATAGCAACCCAATAAGTTTATTTATTTAATAAAGACCATTAATCTGCAATTTCTCCGTGCGAAAAATTCGAGTTGTTTCTACTATAGCTGCAAGTATATTTACAACCGTTTTTTCTGAAAATATGGACGTACGAACGAGCGAGTTTCAAAAACTCATGAGTATCAAGAAAATGGTGAACAAAATGCAAGAAAATAGTGTCAAATCGACCATGAAACTATATCGTCTGAAAAGTATAATATTTTATAATATACCTACAATTTAATATTACAATATTGCACATTTCTATATTATATCACATTATATTATATTATTTAAAATATGATAATATTATTGGTTACGGACAATATTGCAGTATGTTGCGTTTGCAATTTTTCCTTCTAGTGTTCCGTTTTATTGCTATGTAACTTTTAAATGCGTTTCATAATATTATGTGCCTAAGCGTACGAATTTAAATCTAAAAACTGTAAGTGCAATTTTTGGGATTGTACTAGAATTTTTTTGAATTTATTAATTTATAAAACATTATTAACAATTTTGTTCACGCGTGAGTTTCACTACGGTTTTTACTTGTTGACTCTAAATATATAAGAACGTTTGAATATTTCAATTTAAAACAAACAATTATAATATAATATAGTCTGATACTCTAATGATGTTTAACGTATGACTTTCGTTCAATCTTAAAGTAACATGTAAAATTTTATTTTCTTTTTTATGATTTAAATATTATTCTAAATATTTTCTAAAAAAGAAACATGATGATAAATGAAATGATTATTTATCAAATATATATTCAAAATATACTGTGAAGTGTGAACTGCGTAAAGTAAAAAAAGGTGGACACAAGTGGGTACCGCTCTGCTGTACAGTAGTTTTAATGGATGTGTTATATTTGAACGCAATGATAAACCATTGTACCAGCTATACGAAAAACGGTTCTGAGCCGTTGGCGTAGTTCTTATAATATTATTATTTTTTATTCGTTATTGCTATGGTGATAAACAAATCGTTAGAAATTTAAATCCCATTTTTATGTACTCATGTCATACCCAAAAATAATATTTCGGAAAAAGTTATTAGAGGTACGTTTTAAATGAATTGAATCCGAAAAAATATTGATATTTTAAAAAATTTTATAAAAACAAACCACTTGACGTTGACAAATGTTTTTACCGTCAAAAATGTTCTTGTATTCAGATTTGTAAATTAGCTTTGTTGAAAAAAATTTGAATGAGTAAAAATCAAAATTTTCAGTTTCATGAAGTAAATAAAAAAAAATAGGCATGGTATTATAGACGTGGCGCGAGCGCTTATATAAATTATTTGTGTATATAAAAATGCGGGTTAGTGGATGTCGTTCTGCTGTACAGTAGGTTACAAGTGGGTCACTGTATAATGGATATAATTGTATTGGATTTGAATCGAATGATATAATATTATCATTGTATACGAAAAATGATTGTGGATATTTTATATTGTTATTATTTATTATGGCCTGTAAGTTGAACTAATATTGTAAATTACAACAAAATAACCAAAATCATTATTTTTATTCGTTTCTACGATATGGTGATAGACAAAGCGTGAGAAATTAAAATCCCTTTTTTAGCGGTTTTTCGTCATTTGTCGGTGGTTTTTACGGTGGTACCTATTGTAAGTACTAACTATTGAGAAAATCGAAAAACCGCCAATCTTTAAAGTGCCATCTTGATCATCCGATTTGCTAAAAGATTAGATACTATACGTTGAAATCGAAACACTCCTTCCACTGTGATGGAATTGATGTCGTACGCAGGATGAAAAAAAAAACACCACTGTAAAACCACTGACTTCCTCGCTATATATTATACGCTCAGAATCTAAAATATCAACAATTATGACAAAAGTTTTGCATTAGTCAGTTATTTTTGCGCGTTTGGCACTAGTCTTGCGCAGTATTTTTTATTTCGAACTTTTTCTAGGTTCGCCGTATAGATTGGTCCGTAAGCAACCGGTGAAAGACGTCGAGATGTCGGACTCGTGTCGCGGCCAACCGTCGGTGACGATAAGGGGCGAGCGCACAATGCTTTTGCTAAAGTTGATGAAACTCGCCGAAACGGTACAGAGGATGAGAGAATATCTGCTGAAAAGTCAAATGGAGTTGTACCGTCGAAAAAGTAATATTTATAATACGATATAAATAATTATCACCCTGCGGAATTGAATGCGGCAATCAAGATTTTTTCTCCTCGAGGATATAACGTCCAAATTCCGCGTCTGAATTATAGAGGAGGTTTTCGGTGAATCCGTGCGATACGTGTCGATCCCTAGAAAATCCGTGTCTCCGAGTTATGCTCGAAATTTATTAGGCCGGCACAAGTCGCCTCGGCAACCGGTATTTTTATTTGATTTTTATAGTCGAATGAACCGCGGCTTCGTTTTTGGAAAAAAATTTTAATAACTAGAATAATTAGAATTATATTTTAATCAACAATATTAATTTATTACCGATCCCAAAGCACGGTATTCCGTTGAACAAACGACATTATTTTTTTTTTTTTTTTAATGTTTCCCAAAACGGATTCACTTCTATCTTGGTGCATGATCATATTGCGAGTTTTTTCTATACCTCCAAGTTCTAAAAATAATTAATGTGCACATTATAACACGTTGCCGATACATACATTCCCGCTACATCAGCCGAGTGACTTTGGGCAATAACCGAAATATTTTTTGAAGTTTTAACATTAAGGGGCCTGCGCGCGAACTATTTTTTTGCTCAAAAACATACGATTTCGATCATTTTTTGAAAGCGAAACACTTCTTATCGGAATTGGACTTACAAAATTATATTTCTAAACCGTATTGTAATATTACAATATACGATTTAAAATACGACCAATTTTCACAAGCTTGCGCAAAATTAATTAATTAATTAACTAACACGAAATATACCACGGGCGGCGGCAACGAAATTGCATAGGTATTGCCTAAACATTGCCCCTGAATAAGAGACAGACATTTTTTAAAGAAATTTTCGAACCCGCGAGGTACTATAATATAATAAAATTTATTATATTGTAACTTTTTATTATTACAACTTGATCAACAGTCGGAAATATCGTTCTATATAACCTAACCCATCGCTTATTTATCACTACTTAGCACGTCTTGTCCCGCACGCAATGTTATATTTTAATTTTATTTATTATTTTTAGATTCGCCGTACGTATGGACACGGCCACGCGGACATGACGGAAAATAATAATAGTTCAACCGTTGTTGAAAAATAATTAATATTTAGAGTTTAAGACAAATAGTATTTAACAATTTAACGAGTTTCAAACATATATATCATTTGAACATGACATAGAATAGGTACGATGTATATAGGGTATTTTTTAGCACTTGTCTTACGCAAAATATTCTATTTTCTCTAGGTCCCCCCCAGTATGAACGGAGACACGGGACATGACCGCAAAAAGAATTGGATGAAAAATAATTAATATCAAGAATTTAAGACGTTGCGTGTTCAGAACTCAAAAATATGGACACGGGACATGCCTTGATCGATAATAATAATAATAATACTATGGTACAGAATATTATTATAGTTGGAAAGTGGATATTAAGAATTTAAGACGTCGCCTATTACTTGGAGCTCGAAAATATATCGGTCGTGGGACATGTCGGGACGAATACCTCAAATAATTATTATGGGTAGTGCCTAAAGTTAGATATTGTAGTGGATAGTTCCACCGACAGTTTCCAAAAAAATGTCCACTATAGAGTCACCTGGTACACCTAATATTATTATCGACAGTTTGTGTTGTGTACAAAAAAATATGCGCAAAAAGTAAGTGAGTAAATAAATATCTGTGTACATAATAATAGTATAATATATCAAAATGTAAAATTATAACAAAATGTTGGTAGTACCTACACTTACGAGTGGTCTCTTTACCTTAATTTTGTTATATTTTTACATTTTGATATATCATATTATGTACATGGAATACTTACTTACTTTTTGTGCATATTTTTTTTTGTACATATAACAACAGACTGCAGTTGATAATAATATTATATAGGTAGGTGTAGGTAGGTACTAGGTGACTTTATAGTGGACATTTTTTTTTTGGAAACTGTTCGTGGAATTATCTACTATAATAATATCTAACTTTAGGTACTACCTGTAATTATTAGAGGTATTCTCATCCCGACATGTCCCACGACCGAAATTTTCGAGCTCCAAGTAATAGGCGACGTCTTAAATTCTTAATAATATCTACTATCCAACTATAATAATAATATGTACTATAGTATTATTATTATTATTATTATTATCGATCAAGACATGTCCCGTGTCCATATTTTTGAGTTCTGGTCATGCAACGTCTTAAATTCTTAATATTAATTATTTTTCATCCAACTCTTTTTGCGGCCATGTCCCGTGTCTCCGTTCATACCGCGCGGACCTAGAGAAAATAGAATATGGTGCGTAAGACAACAAGTGCTAATAAATACTTTATTGACTATTTTTGAGTTCTGAATAGTTAGGTAACGTATAGTGTGTAGTTATAATTATTGAAAATCTTTTTTCACTTTTTTGTATGTATTAAAATAAACGAGATATGTTAACAATAAATTATTGTCGGTTTTGTCTGTATCCGCAAAACTTTTTCTGTTTACGGCGGTGATTTCGTTATAGTACCTACCCGTCCTACCCACCTGTTGTATGTTAACTAAAATAAGTATAATAACTAAAATACTACTCGTTTGACATTTAGAATCACGATGTCGATGAGTGTTATAAATGTTACCGTCAATTATGTAAATTAGGTAATAACGTAAATTCCTAGCCAATATTGTAAATTCCTAACATTAGTAGTCGATATATCGGCAATGCCTAGGCATTAATTGACAACGTAGACAAGGTTGTAAAGTTCAAATATTATGTTAACACATTTACAACTATGACTAGAAAATTACTTTAATGTCCGATAGAATGAGAGATGGCTATAATATTTTAATAGCCGGAAAGAACGTTATTGTTAGTACCGATTATAGATAATCGATAGATGAATCGACTTAACAACGCGAGGCCGTTTCTAATTAAAATTTACAAATATACATTTTTTAAAAATTTTTCATACATAAGTGTTTACAACTTAGTACTTAGTACAACAATAAGTACCTAAAATTAGAGCTCATCAAACAGCCAGTTTACAATACTATTTTGATTTAACATTTTTATCAAATATAATATGTCTGAGAAAATATATCTAAATGCACATTGCCTGAAAATAATGGACATTAGCGTTATTTCCTAGTCAATATCGTACACTGTCTAATTCGATCGGAAATATCGTTATTGACTATATAGTAGTGATTAACATAAATTCCTTAAATATTACGCTCTTGCCGGTAACATATATATACAGAACGGTTCACCTATTCCGCCCACCCACATTTCGCGTTATTGAAATATATTATTTTACACAACGTTGTCATAAAATAAAAATTTTTTCTTAACATAATCATATTATATTTTACAAGAATTGTATGTGTACATGTCTTAAATAAAGTTATAGACTTATCTAATAAAATATGGTATAGCTACCAGAGGTACTTATAACATGATTTACAAGTGAAGACACCCTCTCACCGGTGCAGAATTTAGACATAATATAGGTAGTATACTTTGCTAATTGTAAACAAATTTAAATTACATATTTTTCTCCTCAACCTAGGAAATAAATAATAATCAATATTTACTGTCCACATTACTATTGTGATATTTAAATGCAAGTAGGTAAATAAAAAAAAAAAAATATAACAAAAATAAACTTGTTGATTGGACACTCCCGACAAAATAATTGTGGTCGGGACACTGGATCACAGGACTCGGGTCACGGTGCATTTCAGTTTGTCTTTGCATATCTACATGACAAAATATAATATCTATTTTGTCATGCGTGCATATATGTATGATAAGGAGATTATTGAAAAGCATTTAAGGATTTAGAGATCACATGAACATTTTATCACAGAGTTGTTTGGATCTTCACAGATTCAATATTTAACATATAAATTATATATTACATTACATTTATAATCAACAAATTGTGCTTGTTAAAAAATTTGCCACATATCAACCCTATTGTTGTAGAAGTTAGGAACTCAGGATGTAAAAATATACACAGGTGACTGATGTGCATCTTATCTTGTCTTGATGACGTGGACCGACCGGACGAGTTGAGGCTTTGAATATAATTTTCCGGTGTCCATAATATAGAGTGACTTTTTATAAAACTTCAATAAATTGTGTTAATATTTTAAGTAGAAAAAAAATACTGTATTGATAAAATAATTGAGTAAGTTGACTGATAAAACCATGAAATAATAAACAGATTCTTGTTATTATACTATCCTATAGGTTTATAAATTATTTGAGATATAACCATAAAACCATATAACCATGGTAGGCCTTACATATTTAACTTAACTAAATATTATTAATTGTGTGATTATTATATAAAGTAAAATATTAAAATGTATAAAAAATACATAAGTACTAAAAATGACCATAGTATTAAGTACTTTAAGTTGAAAATTGTAAAAGTATAAAAAAAAAATAATAATTTATAGTATATAACATTAAATTTATATATTTATCATGTACTAAATTCATAAAACATAGATAATAAATAATAATATACCTAAGTTTGTATAATACAATTATTCATCATCATAATTTTATAACGCCAGTATAAAGCTGTATTACATCAAATCCTGACTTAAAAATAATAAACTTATAGTTGATTCATTTATTATTATTTGTAACACGTTGACTACCATGTGACCGCCGGAAGGTCACACAATAGTTATTATCGGTACGTAAGCATATTTTTCCATGTCATTCCAAATTTAAAATTTGTATATACTATTGTATTTAATAAAACATTTAAAAATATTTTTTTAAAGAAAACAATATGTTTGTAACATCAAACATAATATTGTAATGATTCCTACTATGCCACTGCATACATCATGACTAGCAGTTATGTGACGTGGTAGTAATGATCAACGGTCGCAAAATAATACAATTTGAGAATTACAGATGACAGCAGGCAGTCACATGGCAGTCAATGTGTAAATGTGTTAATAGGCTTTTAACTATAGACTAAAGAAAAATAGAAAGTATAATATTGAATAAATGAGAGATGATACTAATTTATAGTTTTTTTATTTTTATTATGTTATCCCTGGTAAATTACATATCACTAAGTTGTTTTTCGACAGCATCATCGAGCGCAATATCAGAGTATGAACGGTTTTGATATTCCTGAGCCTCCATAAGTTCATCTTTATCATTTTCTCCAATACTTTCTTGACTGCTTTGACGATTTTCAATCATTTCTTGCAAATCAAACTCCATTGAACTGTTCATCATTTGACTAGCTATTGAAAAAATGAAAGTTATTATTAAAAATTAAGAATAATAAATTCATGGTTTCCAATATTCCCGTTGATGTAGTATTATGTACAGTCCTCATAATTTTATTGTTTAAATCTTAATTTATTTTTTGTGATAGCTGTAACATCTGTAATAAATGCTGACCACTAATAGATTTCAGCATATATATCTATTATTCACATTTCTGGCATTAACTTTTATTATTTATTTATTTATTATTAATTAATGCCTGTTAGGGCAAAAAACATAGTATTATTTGGATTGTAGCAGTGTTGGTAACCAGAACTAACCTACGAAAAGGTGGATGACTCATTTGTCAGACTCAATTATACAGATTTGTATAGGATATATTAAAGAAAACAATTTAAGTTATTTGTTATTTAAATGTCATAATGTTTACATAAATAGACCAGATATGGGTAACTTGCAATAGTTACCTATCATTTAAGTGTTCTGTTCAATAAAATAATGAATTTGAAATTATTTTTAAGTACTTAAACCAGATAGATGATTAATATGGAACAAAAATGACAAAATTGATAGAAATTTTAAGTTAAATGAAATCAATTAGATCTAGATTGATCAAGAAGAAATGGTGATATTATCTTGTAGATCAGATAAAATAATAAGATTGATTTGCCACTGAATAAGATCAGTTTATTTCGGTGTCATAATTCCATTTTGAGACGTGTGCGTGTATTAAGAAATATTTACATTTGGTCCGTTAAAATATGAAATATTTAAAAAAATTTTTATGTAAAATCTATGTGCTTATTATTTTGAACAGGGTATATAGTATATACTCAGCTCCACAAGAGATGATACACGTTTCACGCATCCGACTGACGCTGACGATAGCACAAAGGCCAAATTTCTCCCACTATTTATCGCCCGACAGTGAACAAGTCGTTGCCGACTGCTAAACATTTGATGATTGGTAATCGAAGGGCTAAAATGGTGGGAGATGACCATCATCGACAAAAAAAAACGTGTATCTTCTATCATAGAACGGAGTATATAATATTGTTGCTATTTGGAAACAGACAAATTTGAAAATTTAAATGAACAAATTATCATGCTAAATGTTATAAATGTATTTATTCAATTCACAGTACCAAAAAATATAATGATACTGGACAGATTAATTTACTCTTAATAGATCAAATAGATGAGAAAATTTTTTTTTTAGATATTAAACAGGCATTTGTTAAGATGCTATTTTAAATTTATTAATGAAGATGTATGATGAGAAATGCAAATGTTATTATAATGTTTTATTATTAAATGCATGAAACTTTTGCAAATTACCTGGGTCATATCATTTTTTATAATATGTGGTATATAAATTTAATATAATATGACATGCAATTCAGAAGAACCAAAATTAAATAATTAAGAGGACATTATACAGGCATTCTTTGTTTCCGTCTTGCAAGTGCATAACATAGCAAATTTTACACTCAGCAGATCACGTTTAGCTACATTAGTTTAAAAATTAGAATGAATTGAACTCTTATAATATTTAAAAGTAAGAATATTATCTAGAGCAGGTGTGTCCAACCTTTTGTGAAGACTGGGCCACATCATATGGGTAGAAGTTGTTGTGGGCCATATACTTTTTAATAATAATACATTCAAATTTAATGATTAAATTATATTCTATAATACAACAATACATTTTTTTATAATTTTACTATAGCGAATAATAAACAGAAATATTTTTTTGTTGATAAATGACACGGAATATTGCTATCAGAGCCAATAAAGATAAAACGCTAATAAGTTTATCTTTATTTGATGTTTAATATTTTGTAGTTTTATATTCTTAAAATAAATTTTTTCTCGTAATATTAATATATTATTATATCCAATTAATTAATGGTTTTTAAATTAAAGTGAGGGTCGTATCAAAATCTACCATGGTCCGCAGGTTGGACACCCCTGATCTAGGGCATCTCATAGGCGTTTAATTATATTTTAATTTTAAAGCGAGTTATGAATATATAATGATGTAGGTACAAACAATTTACAATTTTAACATACTTATAACTCGCTTTAAAACTAAAATACATATAATAAAAAAGCCTATGATGCTCTAGATAATAATCTTACCTTTAAATTGTATTATAAGTCAATTCACTCAAATATATAAACTAACGAAGCTGTGTGTAAAATTTGCTATGTTACACACTTGTAAGACGGAGACAAGAAATGCCTATATAATGTCCTCTTAAATAAAATTAATAAGATAAATTTAATTACATTGCTGGAAGGGATTATCTTCGATTTCTAATTTTCTAGACGCCTCCAACATTTCTGCAGCTGTTGTTTTAGTGTCTTTACGCATATTTCCTCCAGAATACTATACATCAAAACATTAAAAATATTAATTTAAGTATAAATAATATTACATTGACCGCTCATAGTGTACAAAAAGCAGGTCTATTAGTATTACCATTGATTATAAATACTATTATAATCAATAGTATTATAAATACTATTATAATCAATGGTGTTACCTTAGATCATATATAATAAATGGAGCTACGTGTGTATTGCTCATATAGCAAGCGGTGTCCAACATAACCACCCACCGGCCACCACTCATTCAATTTCAGGGAGCAACACATTATTGCACATGCGTTGTGTCAAAAAGCACTATAAAATAACTAATAAGTAGGGGTTATGTAAGACACAAAAAATGATTAAAGTAGCAACATCCATTGTATATTATGATCAAAGGTTTTACAAATGTATACAAGTATACTATCACCCTACAACCTAAAATTAATAACTGATATCCTAATAAAAACACTGTGTTAAGATTGTGTTAGAACTCGTTAGGTTAAAAACACAAGACTTTTTGCCAGTTAACTAAATTATGTGATGTATAAAAGAATTTGTAACTTAGTAATTAAAATAAAATAGCCAACTAGCAAATTACTAATGAATGAGATTGAAAAACGTATACAACACACAATTAACAAAGGAATTTTTTAGGATATACTATTGAACTATTACCAAATCATTCCTAAGCCTGTAGTTTGTTTGTAAGAAATTTGAACGATCGTGAGGAATTCGCAGTCCACTGGCAGGCCTTACTGGAGGTAATGGTATTTTGTTTAATTCACGACTTGATGTCATTAACACCTAAAAATTAAAACAGTAAGTTATAAACTCTTAGGTCTTATTTTTAGTTGTAATTAAAACTAAAAATGTTATAACATTGGAATAAAGTTACACATTCATTTTTGTAAATAATGGTCAATTCTTTGGTCGTCATTTAACATCTCTTGTTGCATGATGTTAAAATCTAATATACCTACATAATAAACTTTAAAAAATTGATTTTGGCAATTGGTCGTGCAATTGATTTTAGCCAAAATGATCTTACATCGCGGGGAGGAGGTCGACAGAATATTCCGTCTTGCGCCAATTGTATTGCAATTTTCACATCGTCGGCATCAACATTCTTCTTTTTCGCAAAGTTTGAAAATGTCTTGGCATCGTCCAACAGTAGCGTTGTGTATCCTAACAAACAAAACAAACACCATTCATAATAACAGCGAAAAACGACACATTTGTTTCATTGCATTAATAATTACTGTAGTTAAACTCCAAGAGATGATTTAAGACTTGTTGATCGTATTCAACAATACCCAAATCTTTCATAATCGACACAATGATTTGAGTGTCTTTGGGCATATGTTTTCCTTGTGAAGACGCCATATTTTAATCGAATCAGACTCCTATAAATTTTTAGAAATTATTGTAACAACAGAAAGTCGTACCGAAGACCAACAAAAAATTTTACTCTTCGCAAATTTTCTACCACAGAGTACTAACTACAGAGAACATAATATTATTGTCATACAGTCTGTGGCTGCGCTGATCACGGTTGTCTGATAAAAACGACTTATCAGTAATCACGAAAAATGTTCCGTATCCCAAGGGTCACCGTCACTTGTCCCACGGGACAAAAACACCGACGGGTAACACGATGGTCACACGATCATTGATAACAAAGAAATTACCGAATCGATGCATTGATTTTACAATAATATATTATTATTATATTACAATTTAATACAATCAGATCAATACGCAATCGTTTTTCATCAAGACAATGCAATATCATTATGATTATATAGTTTTCAATTAACATATTATTATTATTATTATTAATGTTAATGGAGCCTTTGTTTGAAACGAGTTTGTTTCCGATTTGCAACGACTTTGGAGTAATCGGATTTAGTAACAGACGCGTTGCGCATGCGCAGCACTGTTCCGCACACAAACGTAAATATTTACACACCAGCTCGACGTGCGTGCGAGTTCGTCATTATTATTAAATTTTTGGGCGTCTGACGGGTCGTGGTGAGGTGACTAAAATGTCGACAGTCGCCAGTCGATAATATCGGATTCGACCGTTTCTGGAGCCTACTCGCGATTAATATTCTAAAATTTTTTTGTTATCGTCATAGATAGGGTGATTTTTATCATCTCGCGCAGCGAATGCTCGTTGATCGATAATAATATTTACATTTTTTTTTTTTGGTCGCCGTAATTATTAATCCGATCCCCGCTTACCACCACCAGAATAATTACCGAGTGTCGACGATGCCGAACAACCAGTTAATGCACCCGAGGAATATTTACCGGAAACCGCCTGCGTTCAAGGAGCTGGCGGTAATGTACCCGGAATTCAACAAATACGCGTCGGTTGTAAGTACACTTTGGTATTTTCGAAATTCTAATTGAAAATCAACCATGGGATTCCGATTAACAATATTAATGTTTTTTTTTCACCGGTATTCGGCGTCTTCTGACTTGGCCGTGCCCAGGGTTTGAACGGCAAAATCGTTTTCGACTTCAAAAATCAGGACGGCCTGAGACTGTTGACCACCATACTGCTGAAGAAAGACTTCGACCTAGACGTGGATTTGCCCGTCGGCCGACTGGTGCCCACCGTCCCGTTGCGACTCAACTACTTGCTGTGGATCGAAGACCTGTTCAACTTGAACTACGACAACACGAAGAAGATCAAAGGAATCGACATAGGTGCGACGAACATCAGATCAAATCGATTGTCACGATAATTCAGAGCCGTGTTAAGGGGGGGGGGGGTGGGGGGCAATTTCCCCCGGGCGCTATAGTTTTGGTAAAACTAAGGGGGCGCCTTTGTCTGCGCCTACTATGCTAACTGTGGCCCAAATTGTAGGGAAGGGGCGCTGAATTGCTTGACACGGCCCTGCACAATGTAATATAATAAGTATTAACACTGCCTATTATAGTGAGCCCGTCTGCGCATGCGAAGTAGTAAATATTTAAATATCATGGTAAATTTTATCGTGTTCAACGATGTTTCGTCGATAATAAATTCGCAGTGCGCGCGTAGCGATAGCATTTCGTAAATTTGCGTTTTGTACATCTTTTGGTATAATTATTCGTTTGTATAGGTATTTATCGAAATGATCCGGAAAAACCCGTCGTAGGTATACAGAACACCAGTTTTTGGCAATATCGATTTCGTGTTATTTTCTGCGAAACTACGTAGATAGATACTTACCTACTCTAAATTTTCACCAACCTTTTTTTTTTTTTATACGTTACGCCGTTTTAAAAATATTTCGACTCATTTTGAGCTATACTTTACATAAACACTATACACACACATATATATATACAGGGTGATGTATTAAGCGTAAAACACTCACTATCTCAAAAGTATTAATGTTTTTGAAAAAAAATTTTTACATAGTTTCAAGTTGTTAAAAAACAACAATTTTATTAAAAAATTATATTTTTAAATATTTTTTATCCTTATGATTTTTTAAGTTTTATACTTTTTTCAACGACAGCATAGAGTTTTAATTTCATTTTCCAAAGCAGAATATTTTTCTAAGTATTTTAATACATAAATATCGAATTTAGGACGAGTAGTTTATGAGCTATAAGTGCTTAAGGTTTTGACAAGCGGAGTAGTGGACACACATTTGCAGGGTAACTCCATACCACTCCACTCCGCCCATCTAAACTTTAAATGCTTATACCTCATAGACTACTCGCCCTAAATTAGATTTTTATGAATCAAAATACTTAGAAAGATATTCTGCTTTGGAACATGAATTTAAAATTATGCTGTCATTCAAAAAAGTAAAAACTTAAAAAAATTATATAGATAAAAAACATAGTTTTTTAACAACTTGAAACAATGTAAAAAAATATTTTTAAAAACATTAATACTTTTTGAGATAATGAGTGTTTTACGCTTTATGAATCAACCTGTATATATATATATATATATATATTAGTTTTTTTCCCCATAAAAGTCGATAATAGTATATTGTGTGGCAAGGGCGGGAAGTGAGCTATTTCAGTTTCGCCCAAGAGACTGAAATTGCCTTCCCGCTCGAGCCACACATACTATTTTTTGTCACGCCTCTGCTTTCATTGGTTGCGCCTTCACGGCAAAGGCAATTCAGGCTAGGGATCTATATGCAACAACCAGACTATTCTACGAAAACAATATTTCATGAAAGAAACGATTTGATCTAATTTTTTTTAAGCGTCACGCAGGGAGGTTCAAATATGAATAGAAGATGTAACCGAAAGTTTATGTTTTCGTGGCATAGATTTCAGTATAAATAATAATTATTGTATTAAAATAAAATAAGAACATAAAAACGTAATCAATGCAAATGTAATGCATTATGCGGGGATCTATGTAGCAACCAATTGATTATTATACGAAAACAATATTTCATGAAAGAAAAATGTATAGGTACCTACCTATTTCGTTCGTTTACAAATCCAAAACCCTAGGCAATTTAATAGAAGATTCCGCATTAGTAAATATTTAAATACCATTAAAACTGCGATAGGTATGAAGTATATGGATGTTTGCATGTTTTTTGGATTTCATTTTAAATTATGGTAATTTATTGATCTTGTTCCTCGATGTCTTGTCAATAATTCGCAGTATGCACGTGGTTAGAATTTCATTCAAATTAGGTTTTGTACCTAGATCTCTTAATAATTATTTGTTTGTATTTATCGAAATAATCCGGAAAAAACGGTCATCTCTACAAAACACCAGTTTTTGACAATATCGATTTTGTTTTATTTTCTGCGCTACTCTAAAACTCGAAATTACCTACTTGAAATTTTCACCAATCTTTTTTTATACGTGACATTTAAAAAATATTTTGACGCATTTTGAGCTATACATTACGTAGACACTAAACACATATATTTATGTACGTTATTAATTTACGTTTTCTATTTTTTTCCCATAAAAGTCGAGAAACTATACCTACTTGTTTCACTCATTTAAAAATTCAAAATCCTAGACAATTTACTAGAATATTCCACATCAGTTGTTCATAGAAAAATTTTAAATGCTGAAAATACATGTTCATAATTTTTTTTTTTAAGTTTAAAGTTAAAATGTTGAGAAAATCTGAAAATTTGTTAAAATCAAGAAAAAGTTATAATTATTTTGTTTTTGACGATATCGATTTTGTTTTAATTTTTGTGCAACTCGAAAACTAATAACCGTAGGAGTAGTATCGTACCTACTTGAAATTTTCACAGATCTTTTTTTTTTATACATGACGACATTTTAAAAATATTTTGACGCATTTTGAGCTATACATTACGTTAACACTATACACACACACATATATATATTATATATACATATATCAGTGGCGTAGCCAGGGGTGGTGCTGAGGGGAGCCCCCCCCCTCGAAATGTTGAGAAAATTTAAAAACTATTTTAATGGTCTATGATAGTCGCTCAAAAAGTCTTAAATTGCATTTAAAATATTTAAAAATGTACCATAAGTATTAACTCATTTTCAGCTATCTATCTGTGTTAGTACGATTTAATGTGTAAAAGTGTAAAAGTTGATCAGCCCCGCCAAAAAAAGATATTGGCTACGCCACTGACATATATCCTAGACAATTTACTAGATGATTCCGCATAAGTTGTTTGTATAAAAAATTAAAAATCTCAAAAATACGTTAATATTTTTTTTTTAAGTGTAAATTTAAAATTCTGAGAAAATCTAAAAATTTAATAAAATTAAAAAAAAGTTTTAATTATTTTGTAGGTAGTTTAAAGTTTGTAAACATTAACATTCATACCTACAATTTGAAAATTGAATACATGGTTCCTAACCCAGTTCCTAATAAGTTGTCAAAACTGGATTTAAAAAAAAATTTGATCCTAATTCCATAAATATTTTTTATGAGTGTCTTAAGTTTAAATTTGAACAAAATAGGATATTGACTCATAAAAATAAAATGTTCTCATTTTTTTGTAATTTAAAAACGAATGATGAAGTATATACTTGAAAAATGTTTCGATCAATCAAAAATCTTGAATATTTCATACAAAGTTCATCATCATTTGTAAAAATGTAAAAAATTTGTGGGCTCAATTTTTTTTATAAGCATCAGAAGTTCAAATTTTGACAAAATTAATCAAAATCACGAAAATTTGCAAAATATTTTGTAATTTAGAATGTATATTTTTATATTTAAGGTCTGACATTTAAATTCGAGGTTCCTCATAAATAGGTCATACTGTAAATAAAAAGTTCATTTTTAGTCATTCAATGTTTAATTTAAACAAAATTTGACATTTAAACAAAAAACAATATTTTTGGTTATTTTGTTGTAGGTAATCCAAAAATATTTTGATTTCGGATTTAAAAGTTTTACTTAATCATATGATAGGTAGATAATATGTAATATGTAATAAACTATATTATTATATTGTATATACACAATGACATCATAAAAACATTAAGATTAATTGTATGTTATTTCCTTATAATTTATCATTGAATTACATTCAATACGTCTATTAAAGTGACCTACTCATTAAAGAGGTACTCTCGACTCCTTCTGTATATCAGAGCGTTTAAATTGTTTTAATTTTCTTGTTAGGTATTATGATGAAGCATACTATGTGTAAACTGATAATAAAAACTTTAACTAATTTGATGTCCTAATTTTTTATATTAGTTTGCTTAGTATTTATTAATTAAAATCGAACCAAATGTTTTATTTTTTCAGGCACAGGTTCATCATGTATTTATCCATTATTAGCAGCTAAACAATTTCAGTGGTCCATGGTCGGTACTGATATCAATAAAGAAGCTATTAAAAATGCTATTAAAAATGTAGAAAAAAATAATTTACAACATTTAATTCAAGGTAATTACTTAAAAAGTATAATACAATATAATGAAATGTTTTAATTCTATTTTTCTATTTTTTAGTACTGGAGGTATCGGAATGGGAAAGATTATTGCCAGTAGCTGTAGATGAACATTATGACTTCTGTATGTGTAACCCACCTTTTCATAGTTTTTCAAAAATAAATTCATCAGATGATGAAGCAGATAGTGCGGTTGGGATTACTTCTGAAATGTATACAATGGGTGGAGAAGTTGATTTTATAAAAAAAATGATCAATGAAAGTGAAATATTACAGAATTCGATAAGGTAATAATAACAATATATTATTTATATATTATAATACAATTAGATTTACTTGGAAATTTGTTTGGTGTAAAAATATTCTTATTGATTGATAATTATTACTTTCATAAATATTAAATAATAAATATCCATGTTATTGTTTGTTTAAAGTTATCAAATAATAGAACATATCGACGCTCCAGTTCAAAACTGCAACGACTTGAGTTTTAACAAATCCGAGTTATGTACACCATCTTATAACAATTTCAGTTCAAGAAATCAATAAAATATAGTTAAATTATTGTCCACGAGAGTGTATTTTGAATATTATAATTTACGTTACATAGGGAAACAATATAGTAAACACATTATATCCAAAAAACCAAATTTTTTAGTTGCAGTTTTGAACTGGGCGTCGATATTTTGGCATAATTCTAGTTAAGCTTCCAGGAAAACTTAATTTGTAATTCCATGTAATTTTTATAAAAAAATTAAGATACAATGAAAGTTTGTTATTTGTACTCAGTTTTCAAGTTATAACACTTAAAAGTTTGTATATTTGTTAGGTAGTACCATCACAGACAAAGATATATCTTAGTCCATGGTATGGTTTTATATACTTTATATTTTCCATTCCTAGGTTATGTTTTAACGATGATCTTTTGAACGTATGTCTAAAAGTAATAAAGTATATCTGACTTTTTTTAAGTTCCCTTTAAAAATGGAGAAATAAATGTTTGAAAATTAGGTTAGGAGCTAAACTAGAATTGTTTCCATATTTTACTGCACCCATGTACTATGTGTGCAGTAGTTTTATGATTAAAGTAATAAACTTGACTAAATAAATAGGGACGCCAAATGTTAAATGTTAAATTTTTGAAATCTTTTTGCATGTTCCCCAGACAAGGAAAAAACAATATCAATTGGATAATAATATATATATTAGCAATATTTTAGCGTTTATTCTTATTCTGGAGAATATCTCACGCACAGTGTTAACTCCCTGACATGCCTATTTATTTAGTCGTGGTAATATACACAATTAAGTGCGGTAATCATCAACAATAATACAACAGACACATTTCATAAATAAACCATATTTATCATAGTTCATAACAAAATAATAGTTCTTTGTTAGGAGATAAATACATTATAACTTCCAGTATGGTTTAATTTTTAGAAAAATTCACTACTTTTATAAATTCGACAATGATAGATTATGAACTTATAAATTGAAAAATATTTTTCATAGTTTTAAATCATATAGCATAATACCTAACTTAAATTTATAATTTATAGTTGGAAAAAAATTGTAATTCTTACAAGGTGTGCAGCTACTCTCATATTGCTAGTACACATTCTTATTGTGTATTTTATGTGATCTACATTAAGTTATATCTGTAATAACTACTCAATTAAAATTTAAAATTATCTAGGTATATTGCATTTTATTTAACTAATTGAATTATTTTAGTTTTAACTAGAGGTGTGTGTATTATCGGCATCAGTGTAGACAATTTTTTGTGTGCGAGGCCATATGTATTTTTATTTTACTACTACCACCACTACGTCTTTTATAAGTAAAAACTGTACAATTTACAAGTCCCCTATCTTCCTAACGATTTGTTATTTGTTAACATTTAATTCTCTATTATGACAAGTCAATCCATCATATTATTCTCATGGCCTCACATCAGTACACCCCACCACCCACCCATATATTTTGAGGCACAGGCCTCAACAAATTATCTTCACCATGCCACTGATCGGCATACAGATTTGCATTGCAACACGTGCATCTACAAAAATTGTTGTTCACAACATAAACCCTTAAGGTTGTATTAAAATATGAACAAACGTTTTTCTTTATCAATATTAAAAGTACCATTTTAGATACCTATATTATGTGATATTTTAAAGTAGATAGTAGGTACCCACGTCATCTAGTGTTGATTCCAACACTTTTATTCTAAGATTAATAAAAATTATTTTGAAGATATTTTTTGGAACATTTAAGACTTCAGCAACACCTGTTATATAAGTAACCAATTCGATACCTGATTAAAACAAAAGTATTAAGTAATAACTATTAGATAAATAATAGGGATGGGTTCTCATTATTCTCAAACTTTATGAAAATCTAACAGCTTAAAAATTTAAGTTTGAAGAGTGAATATAATTAGGTTCGCAAAGTATGACGGCCAATAATTTTTTTGAGGAAGAACACTACTTTACTACTTAAATAAAATCAAAGTTTGAACAGTTAAAGAAATAATTTAATTTTGAGTTTTTAATCTTGTAAACTTATGTTTGACTCATCCCTAATAAATACCTAACCAAGTATATATATTTTTTAAACAATTAAATTATGTACCATAAAATCCATTTGTATTATTACCAGTGGTATTACATAAGAATATGTAAGATATTTTTCTTTTGATAAAAACATTTTGTTGTCGTATACTCATGTGTAATATTGATATGAAAAATATTTTACCCTCAACATTTTCCATATTACCTACAAATGAAATTTATTGCATTTATATTATAACTTTTTATTTTTTTTTATTAGTATTTATACAACAATGGTTGGTTATAAAGCATCATTAGACCCTCTAAAAAATGAACTGAAAGCTATTGGAGCATGTACAATTGCAGAAGCTGGTTTCTATCAAGGTCGGAATGCTCGTTGGGGGCTTGCTTGGACATTTCAGCCGGATATAAAATTAAAGGATTTTTTGCCTAATAAGGAGTTTCAAAAGGAGAAGTTGAAACTTAGACCTCCGGTATCTTTCCAAATTCCAGAATCGTATGACTCTACAACTGCGCTAACCAAACTATCAGAACTTCTAGATAGTCTTAAGGTAAATAACTATTAATAATATTTATAATTTTTTTTTTTTAATGCTTCATTATTTGTATTTAGCTGTCAATCTCAAAATTACAATCAAAAATTGATGAAAGTGTCTTATACCAAGCTGACATTCAAGCATATGAAAATACATGGACACATCAAAGAAGAAAAAGGCGAATGGAAAAAAGATTAGCTGATTGCAAACGTCAAAAAACAAATGATAGTTGTTCACTCATTGCATCTGATGATGAAAGGGTCGATCAGAATTTAGAGACCACAGTGAATGCCAAACCATTATTTGCGGCTACACTAGTTTTAAGAAAGTCAGACAATACAATTTTGATAGACATGTTGCACTTGGACGGCAATAGAGACAATTCATACCAAGTTTTTCAGTTCTTTAAGAATAGATTTATATAATGTAGGTTTGCTTATAATTTATTTAAAAACACTTAATTACATAATACTTAAAATTAAATAGGTTTAATGTGAATAACAAAATAGTATAGTGTATAATATAATAATTATGAGATAATAATATAATAAAATATAAAATTAATTTGGTATAATATTCTTAAAGGAAAAAAAAATGAATAAATAAATTAAGAAATAAAGTTTATCAATTGACTCAACCGGTGTAAGAATTAACATAAACAAACAGTCACATTTTGTACATTACCAATTGTGAAAAAAAGACAACCAAAACAAAAAAAAAAAAATTAAATATGAACACTTATCTTCATATACATTTTACGAGATCATACTAATATACATTATAAACTGAAAATAATTTTAAACCGCTACTATTTTGCTGGGATCTACTTTTATGCGTAAAAATATAGTGTCATCTTTAATAAATTGTCTTTTTTTTAGTAGGGTTTCATGTGACACAAATTTAGGAAAACCAAATCCAAGGCTATCCGGCTGCGTGCTTGGTCGTTGGAAATTCTCCCAAGATGGATCAGGCACAAAACTCTCAACTATGTTGCATGGCTATAAAATGACAAAGGTAGTTAAAATATTTGTAATTTATTTTGTATTTTACATTTGTACATAACCACTAGAATAATATATTTGCACATTACAATGCAAATTAAAATTGCTTATTGATGTTGTTTTTTTTTTTTTTATTATGATAAATAGTGTTATAAAAGTTATTGTTATTTTTGACTGAAAATTATATTTATATAAATATAAATTATAAAAATGTTATCAAAAGAAATTTATATGAGGTATTTTTTAAATTACATTTGATGTCCTATTTTTAACTAAACATATTTAAACCATAATATACATTTTGGTTATCCCTATTATATATTTTATGCAATTTACACTTAGTACATTCAACTCTAATGTGCAAATATATATTTCATAATAGATTAGTTTCATAAATATAAACAATATTTTTGAATTACACACCTTTTCACTTTGGTCAAATAATGTAAATGCCACAGAATGTGAAAATGACCATTTCAGTAAAGCATCAAATTCACCTGGCAGTATTTTTATATAAACAGATACATGTGTGTTTTCACCAGATCCGTTGCCGTTCAAAAACACCGATGCTTGCAACTTGTACCCAAACTGGCTGGTGTAGAACGGCGAACTGATGAGTTCTAGACCATCACCGCATAGTTTGTGACGACCCTCTTCAAGTTTTTCCAATACATCGCTGATTTTCCAAATCAACGTACCTTTAAGTAATTAGATTTTTATAAGCAATTGGTATTTAAATTTAATGTACTGTTAAAAAAAATCTTATATACCTGACTGATTAACAGCTAAGTTATTTATAACTTTTTTCATGGATACAATTTGTTGTTGTTGTTTAGTGACCATTGAACACATTAATGTTAAATGTTGTTGGCTTGCTTCCTCCATATGTGTGTCCATTTGCTTTCCTCTCAAACTCTACAGTTGAAAATATAAAAGTTAGTCAAAAGGTACTTAGTTCATACCAATAACATTTTACCTTGAATCGACAACCAACATCTTTGAAGCTACAAGATGTTAACATTGAATGACATGCATGTTTAATGTGATGTTCTAAATCTTCACGTGCTACAGTGACAATTTCACATCGATTGGGACAAGTTAGAGGGAAACGTGGGCATGATGTTGTGTGTGAGTTAATAGTGTCAGCTACAAACTGCCGTCCACAATGACGACATGGTAATAATCTTTTTGAACATTCTGTGACCTGATTAAAAATTGTATATTTATAGTTAACCATTCAAAATGTTATAATTCTAAAATTGTCTACCTTATGTTTGGCCAACATTCGTCTTGGAATTTTTACACCACATTTAGCTTCACAATGGATTGGCTCCACCGGACATGTTCGACTATGTTCTTCCCCAGCTGCTTCTCCTTTCATTTCACCATTACAATATTCACACTTGATGACACGTTCAATACATGTATATCTCACATGATCATCCATTAGAATTCTGGCAATTTGAGCGCCACAGTGGTTTGTGCAAGGTAACGCGTCATATTTACATGTTTGCAAGTGTCCCTGTTAATGTAATGTTTGACTAATTAAAATAAAATCTTTACAAACAGAAAGATAATTCAATTTTTTTTTATTTATTAAACTTTCCTAATCACAATAGCTCAATGATAACATTATATTGAGTACTTACTTTTAGACGCCTTAATTGATCGCTCCATTTACAACCTTCTTTGTGGTGAATGCAATAGACAACAGATCCCATTATATCCTTGTCTTTTTCACAATCTGAGACCTGAAACATAAAATGTATTATTTTTAAATATGCAATTTTTAAAAAAAAAAAAATCAATTCAATATGATATTGTAGGCATTCTATTAAGATTAAATCTGAAAGTGTGGAAATATTGTGAATTAAATGAAATCAACAATTTTTCAAAGTAATTCATTTTTTTTTTCTAAAACTTCAACATACATAATAGAAAGCAAGCGTTTGTAGTAATGTAAGGATGACTTAATCAAAATGTTCTTACAATAAGAATGTAAAAGTAAAGTACTAAAATTTAAAATTTTACAGTAGAGATCAACAATAGACAATTATTGTTCATCATAATAATATGCATGTAAAGCTTATAATTTAAAGTATTATACAATTTAAGGTGCAATAATTGGTAAGTTGCTTTATCTTCAATCTTAAATTAGTTCCAATAGTATAACAATTCGTAGAATATTGTTGTATTTAATGATTGGAACCATAAATAAATGGTGTTTGTACACATTAAAAGGTTATGCTTCCCACACGAATCCAATGGGTTTATTAAACTATTATATGCCCGGTCACTATTATTAAATTTGTGAGAAGTGAATTTTAATAAAATAATTTTACTTAAAAACATCTACCTAAACTTTGCAAGTCTTATATAGTGTATATTATATTTGATTATTCAATGACAAAAGAATAAAATAGGTATTATACTCATAATAAATATTATTTTAAATCTGCAACCAATTTAAATTTGTTGATACATTATCTTTTATAAAAACTAAAAACATATGTCACAATATGCAACCAAATACCCTGCAAGTAAGGTCTTATAAGAACAATTGCGTACACTTATATAGGCTTTACAATAGGTTGGAAATTATATCGCTCTCCGAGTGTTATGTAGTGTAGAGGTACCTATTGTGTGTAATATCTCAAATAATTGGGATCAGCCGACGTATTTCCTTTCACAGTTGGGTTTAAAAAGATACGCAAACGGAACATATGTTTAACGCCCGTACACATTGTTGGTTAATGGTTTATATGTTAACATAATATGAACGCACATTTTTTCGTATAAGAATTAAATAAGTACGGGCGCCTAAAAGAGCAATCTATATTTTAAAAAAAAAATTCTAATGGAAAGATGTTTTGTATATATTGTCGAGTGTAATAGTAGGTAGGTACCTAATTATTATAAAACTTCGTTTATGGTCGAGTGACGACCATAGGGAAAGAAACCGCAGAAATCGATTAAACTGTTTAATACCTACGGGATAATACGATGGGCACATAATGTCGAGTTAGTTCTCATGGTATAGTGATTGAATTACTAAGCCTCCAACTGGTAAATATCGGGCAGCTTCTGGTATAGTGTAGGTAATCCCGATTCCTTCGTGTCGTAAATGAATTTTTCTATATGCCTAGGTACTTTCCAACGTTATAATATGTTCCACAACTAGTAGGCACCGTAAGTACCTACGTGCATTGTACCTAGTAGTTTAACTTGTCGTGACTCAAATCCGTATAAAACAATAACGCGTATTATTGTTTTAGGTTTAAGTGGTTCGACAACAATATTTTTTGTCTTATAAGGTTTTGTTTTTCTACGCAATTCGTACACTATTACGTTTCTCAATACGTAGGTATAGGCACTTACCTATTTCAAAATGCATAACGAATATTAAAATTAAAACCGTATATCCGTATACATAGGGCTGCGGGGGTCAGCCCATTCTATTAAGTTAATGTAAAACTCGACCACGCTATTAATATGTGCGTGATGTATACAATCGATATCATATAATATAGCAGAGGTAGTGTATAATAATATATAAGTATAATAACTTAATGTTATTTTTTAACGTCGCGTCAAGGGAGACTGAGCACTAAGATAAACTAAACCAGGTGTGATTCCTATTACGATGAGCACATATAAACCTACTGCCACAAAAATAATATACACAGTAATAATGAAAGGCGTTTCGAACCAAAGGATATACGCTTGGTGAAGCTTAAGGGAGGCCCGCAGTTCTGGTCAAATCATTAATACCTACATAAGTGTAATAATACGACTATATATTATATATATATAATATACGAGAAGTTACGGTTGCTGAAACACGCACCTGCTCATCCACATGGACCTCCTGCGGGCTCGGGGTCTACAACTGTTCGGTAGATTAAGTATGATTATACATTATTTTTGGGCAACTGTCCAAGTCGAAGCAATTAAGACTATAATACACTTTTAAATCAACCGCTAGGTACCTACTTACTCTAACTTCTACGGAAGTTATTCTTGATAATCGCATGGTTTTGCGTAGGATCGAGGTATTTTCAAAATTCAAAATCTATTATTGGTACTTAATATTATTTCCTAACAATTATTAATGTTCTATGTATTAATAGTCATGTTAATGTTTTTTTTTTGTTTTTTTTTTATGTAAAAATCAATTTAAAACATTGGTATAGGTACTCGAGTATTATATTATGTTGAAGACATTTACACGATAGGGTATAATATTATTCTCGATGCGTTATAACATACTATTGTACGAATACGATTCAAGGAGATCATTAGTCACTCGGCAATAGAACAGAGGTATTTGACAGCCCTAAAACATTCCAATGACAATCGTATCGAATTTTCCTTTTAAGAAATAAGAATATATAGTTGCATAACGCGCATAACTTATTTTTGAAAAATATACGCCCGACAAACTATCTGACCTCCCGATAACATTCAAGTCACACACTCACACAATACACAAATACAATTATTATGAATTATTTAGTTCAGAATAAATACATCCGAACAGATGTCCGTTTAGGAATGTCTACATGTACCCGGCCGAATAGGGTCATATTATTTTTTCCCCCACACATGTGTTGGATCTGTGACAGATGATTTCGAATTGTGATTAAGTGAATCCTCCCTTAGTCGGGGTCACGTTCGGCTTGTTCCATTTTCCTGCCGGTTCGGATTACGAGAAAAATAAAGGACTATAGAAAATATTCTCCATATGTAAAATATAACTCATTCATCAAATAATATTGTTAACAGATAACAATGACGCAAGAGAAGTTTGACAAATATTTTCTCATTTTTATGAATACGTTTAAAAAATATATATCAAATGATCTAAGAGCTTTGGTTAATTATATGTAGGTACCTATTATTACCTACTATATGAATACTATTTTAAATATCTATACCTACATCTGAACAATTAATTTTCTTTCATCGTTGAAAACATCAAATAATAGTCATTCGATCCGTCTACAGAATTCTATAATTATTATTCTAATTTACACATTTTTTTTTATCAAACTTTATATTGTATATATTATTGTTGTCGGTGTCCTATAGATACTTATTAGGTGCCATGATAATAACAATATCAAACTGTTTAATTTGGCATGTCAAGGACATAAAATATTATTATTTAATTATAATTATTAAAATAATGGACCAATTAATCTTTAGAATATTGCATATAGGTTCGGCGTCAATGCCTACGAGTTTTGACCGGACAATAGGCACCTACCAAAATGATTGCCAAATAAAGTTATTTAATTATTTTCTCGGTAAACAATTCGCTTTCGGACCTCATATCTGTATACAGTTAATGCAATAATTGAGGAAGGTGCATAATATTATGATCGTTAGTCCGCATCGCTATGATGGTTTTCACAAATTCATAATAATAATATATAATATTATTATTACCTAGGTACGTGCAAATTAACCTACATCACAAACGATGCGTTGTGTTTTTGAATTTTCGTTATTTCAATCCAAACCACGTCGTTCCGTATAAAGACTAGTTATGGGTACCTATATATATGTGTACAGGACCGATATACCCAACATCGGGTGTCGGTATACTCGTGCATCATAATAATAATAATAATATGCAATAATGTTATGGCACCTACGCGCATATTGTGTGCATTTGATTATTTCATGATTGTAGGTACCCCATGTCTAATGTTATACAAAATAATAATAATATAATAAATCACCCACACCGACGGCGACGGGGCGATCGCACCGCTGCGGCACGTAGTGTGCATATAATTACTTTCGAATTAATAGGTCGCCATTAAAATTGCATAAGGATAATTTTTTTTTCTGATTTGCGCAGGAGAAATGGAACATACACGAAGATGAACATAATAATAACATATTGTGACGGGACAGCGGCAACCGGTTGGTTATGTGTGCGCGCGAGTTTACAATAATACATAATAGCCGGTAATATTATATATTATATTTTATCTACAATTTATAATATGTTATTATACATATTATACTATCTCTTGTTTTTCGACGATATGTACAATAAAATATGCCTATACACCCGTTAGCCATATAGGACCATATATTATTATTATACTTTGCGACATCGCGTTATACGCAATATATTATAGTAGTGACCGCGAACGACGGTTAATGAGTTTTTTTTTTACTATAAACCCTATGAATCCATTTCGGTGTATGTTTTATATATTATTATTTAGCGGTACGTTTGGCGACGACGAGGTCGTCATATTATTATTGTTACGATAAAATACTATACCTTCGCTGCATATATATATATATAGCAACCGCGGCGAGGGCGAAGGGTGAAAATCATTACCGGACATCCTGCGAGGGAAAATAAAAAAAAACGCCGAGCGTTCGACCCCTTAATGGAAATTTTTTTTTTACACTTACACTGTATGATGACGATGATGATATACACTCGACCTGTTCGCCGGTATTTAATTTCGACACCGGCAATCCGATATGTCATCATATTATTATATTCGATTTTACAGCCGCGGGTACGCGCCAAAGCCGTATAGATGTGCAGGGTCGCGTTTACGACGACGGTTCCTCTATTCGTGACTCTCGAGACGGAAACTAATAGTTTACACCTGTTGTGGCCGTCTTGCGGTGACTGCGCGCGTGTCTCGCATAGGAAAATACATTTTATACACTTATATATCATAATAGGTAGTATACGATCGTCATAATAATAATGTGAGACGAGAATTTAATACGAATATAGTGTATTATAATATATTTAATATGTATAGACATCGGTTTTTGTGCGCGTACAGAAACGAGAAGACGACACGGTGAACGAAATTCGGTCGGAAGTCATAATCACAGATGGGTTGGTTTTTTTTTTTGTCGACACGTACGACCGTATAGTCGTACCTATATATGTATATATATAATATTATAATATATGCCTATATAGCTGTAGTAGGAACTAGGTGGGTTACATCGTTTGAGAGACAACACTCGATGTCTCGACGGGTATTATCCCTATTGCTTATGCACACATCTGTACACCGATGTGGCCCGCGAATTAACAAGGACAGAGATTTCCAAAAATAAACGCCTTGAAAAAAGTTAAATGTTTATTAAGCACCACCAAAAAGTAAAAACAAAATAGGTATTTGTTTTGAAGCTTTAACGGGCATTTTCGGATTTTTCGTCCGATACCTACCTATATTTTTGTATAATTTATATATTTAAAAAAAAACTAAACGGGATAACCTAACGGGTACCTAACACTAGATTAGTCGTTCATTATTTTTTTTTTTTATTAATTCAGTTGTTTAATATTAATAAAAATAAATGTATTTACAGATTTTAATGGTGTTAGTTCTGTGTCGTTATACCAAGTATTTACGTAATTATTAAAGTAATAATGAAGTGTTCAAACTATGTCAGGCAAAAATAAAAGGTAACTTTTTAGTATTTTACTTCGTATTTAATGGCATATTATTACGTATGTGTATAATTAATCGACGGTGACATAACTTAACGGTGTGTATCTAATAATTATCATAAAGTGTGCGCCAATATATTATGCGGTCAAAATAAGGAATAACGTTCAAACAGGGATAGGAACAGGAATGCAGTTTTGATATTTCCATCGATGGGGGGGGGGGAGGGGGCACAACCTAGTATCTACAGCCTTTGGGCACCCCTCCCCCCCCCCCTAGATAGGTCTCAATCTCAAACTCGAGACGTGTTTAATGCTAATAAGATAACGTAATCGCTTAATCCAAACAGTGTGACGGGTTGTTGTCGTGGTCGTCGCGGTCGCCTTGTTGGGTGGGTCGACGTCGCCGCCGTTCTTCGATCGAAACGTTTATAATAAATGTGTGAGAAATTCAAATCTGGTGGGCGGCAGTGGGAAACTTAAATATGTACCTAACGTGTTTTGCGGACGACGATCGAAAAAGTGTTTTCGAACAGCTATTCGGACGGAGTGTACAATATATTATTATTATTATTATTATCGTTCGCGTAACGACCGAATGTAAACAAATTATTATGCAACGGCGAACGGTCGTAGTAGGCTGCAGGTTAGGTATATTGTAATGGTCCTCGATAGCACTTACTGTTATACAATATAATTATTATGATAATAATATATGTATAACCAGGTAATAGGTTAGGCCAACGGTTATTTTTTTTTTAAATAATTTTTTCACATTACCGACGACGATGGCCCTCCGTTTATAATAATATTGTAATATATTTATATAATATCATAGTTCCAAAACGACACGGTCGAGGGTCGACAATATTGTATGGTAATAATAATATTGTGTGGCGACGGACAGTATAATTATTATTATCGCCGCCGCCGCCGCCGTCTCGTAGGCCGTATGACACTGTTATAATAATGTTAAACCATCGAGTAATGCACAATACATAATAATAATATACCAATTACCAGGTATATATAATATTATTATGAAACTACTACCTAATGAAACTTAAACGCGCGCGCGCGCTACGATATTGTTATTATTTATGGTTTTGGTGAGTTTTCGTCTACGACCGTGTTTGTTCAAAACCTTATGCGGAATAATAATATAACTTCTATTGTTGTGCAAATACGGTTTTACGCGGATATTATGATTAAATATAATAATATACAATATACCTATGTACAAAACCAATGTATAGGTACGATTGCATTATTACGCATTGTATTATTGTGATTGTTTGTAACCGTTTTCCCAGACATAATTTTAATATTGTTAAAAATCATCTCGTCCCGATGACCGGATATTAGAATATATTGTCGCTGAACACTGTCCGTTCAAAATATTACGCAATCATCGTTTTACACGAACGACGAGTGACGACCACGACAATTTATATTCGTAAGACGCATATGACAAAACGGATTTCTATATAATATATTATGTACTTACTCATTCGGTTCGTATATTATATTCTTTAAATTATTTATTTTAAATAAGCCTACGCTTTTTATGCATATTCGCTGTATTTACTCTTTGACTGAGTCCTGCGTGCGTATATTATATACCTATACGGACTGCACAGAAACTGCACACCACATAATATTCCGAATAGACCTTCGAAAACTTATCAAACCTCTGCACCTCTCGCACCATATAATAACAAACACTTGACAAAAAAAAATTATCATATAATAGAACGTGCCTATGTGTTTTCATTGTATAATATTCTGGGTTAATTCATTTTAATAACAATTACTATATACTTTTGCCTACAAGATGTATCGCAACGAAAATAGCGATCACAGACCACAATAATATTATACTGATATGATATTACAAGACTATTGCCTATACCCACCTAGGCCGCTAGAAGTCTTAAACCCTCAAACACGCGTGAATTTCAAACACATGCGATTCTAATAATATTACAAAAAAAAAAAAATTGCCGCGTATTGGTTCCCAAATTGCGGGAAAAAATTTATCGTCGACCTGCGTAACTAGGCACAAACTACGTTTTCGAATCACGTAACATTATACAGTAAACGATATTGACGATTGATGGAGGTACG
The DNA here is from genome assembly GCF_019925205.1 of Metopolophium dirhodum. Taxonomy (NCBI): domain Eukaryota; kingdom Metazoa; phylum Arthropoda; class Insecta; order Hemiptera; family Aphididae; genus Metopolophium; species Metopolophium dirhodum. The sequence continues at coordinate 32,880,805 of NC_083565.1, read as the reverse complement.
GAAACGATTACCATCCGGTGGTTTATTATAAAATAATAAAAAGTAATATAAATGCGGTTTTGTCGTAAATTCCAATCGGCAGCACGTATAAAATAAAACGAATGAATGACGAAAAAACCGGTAGGTAGCATCGGTGCAATTTCCTATTAAATATTTATAAATGAACAATTAAACAGTGATAAAATTAGCTCGTCGAACCGAGTGCTAATATTATAATACAGTCTGAATAATTTAAGACTTAACGTCGGACGAAGTTTTTTAACGTGCGAAAAAAATGTAAAACAAAAAAAAACTCTGATTTAGACTCCTGATTAACCACCCTCCGCAGGTATTCATAAGCGACACCGATGGCGTATACGAATTTTTTTTTTTTTTTTTGGGGGGGGGGAGGAATTAAAAACTGATTTTTGACAAATTTTATCTGAAAATCCGGAGAGGATGAGTTGAAGGACAACACCTGAAAATTTTTTCGGGAGTTACGACGAGGGCGGACTTACGTCTGGAGTGGACGCTGGCGTGATGTTGTCTTTGGTGGGCGTCGTGGCCGGCGCGAAAATGGTGCACGACGACGTGTTGATGGACGTGGTGATGCTGTGCTTGGACGACTTGTTGGGCGAGTTCCGGGACGGGAAACTCAGCGTCTTCGTCCACAGCGCAAGGCTTCGGCCCATGTCGGAAAACTCGTGGACGGCGCGAGACGAGGAGCGATGGCGGCGACACGCGGAGCGTAACGCAGCGATAATAACGACGATACGGCGAGGCGAGGCGAGAGAGCGAGCGGACGCGGTGCGTGTTGCGCGCGCGGTTAACGTGACGAGACTGAACGGCGAACGGTGTAGAGCGATACGACAACAGACTGTCGTGCTCTACGCGCTCGTCGGCCGCGGCCGGGTGGATGGCGGTGATCGTGCGCGCGGTACTACTCCCGCAGACAACAGCTGTGCGCCGCCGCGGCATGGCGGTGGTCCCCCGCCGAGGCCGCGGACGTGCACCGACTTGCAGTCACACGTCACTGTTGTGTTCCAGAATGTTTGTTGTGATGGTACGTTTTTTTTATTGCGCACATCCGGCAAGGATGAACGGAAATGCTCGATTCACCTCGGACGAGCCTTTGCCGCATTCGTACACGACGATCACTCGTGAAAAGCGACAGACGTTTTTCCGGCGCGAGGGAAATGAATTTTAAAACTTTTTGGATCCTACCGCGATAGTGTTTTTCGTCTTGCAATTCAAAATCCATGACAATTTCGATTTTATTTAAATACTTAATACTCTATATATATAGCAGGGACGATCCACTCAATTATGCTATACTAGAGGGACAATTTTGAATGTGCAAAAATCTAGCGGGCCAGAGAACATGGAGAGGAAAAAAAAATACATATTATGTTAACTATACGGCCCCTATAAATAGTATGATATTATTTACATATTTTAATAGTTCAATACTAGACGAGAATTTATATCTACGTTTTACGATAAACATTATATCGTTTTTAATAATTTTATAAATGTAATAAAATAAAATATAGAAAAATCTTAACATTTTATATTTTTATAAACTAAATTCAAATGTAGCACGGGCCAGTGAAAATGGTAGGTACGCGGACCGCCAGTTGCCCATTCTCGCTGTATAGGTTCATCACGAGTTGTTATTGTTTAGGTACTCGTATAGCAATTTGAAAATACCTAAAATACTTACAAGAGTACAATTTTTTTCCAAGACATCTCTGAAGTTCCGATTTTGACAGAAAATAACAATTAAAATCAATTATTATTTTGTTGAAATTCAAAAAATATTAATCGTATAATTTTGAAACTTTTTGACATTACGTTTGGTATTGTTTTCTATGCTCGACGACATTTTCAAAACGTTTTTAACTATATATTTATACCAAAAACCTAATTACACTGTTCTACAGGTCGTATTAGTATAATATTGACATACAAGTCAATTTGGTTAGTAACAAACATACGTCGTGATGTTCTATCATAATAACACTGACCTACTCGTATATCTCACCGAAGAGACAGGAAACCTACTATGCAGCAGAGCGATTTCCCCGTTTTCTCACCTCGAGGTTATCGTGCGAATAACATATGAAAAATCAAATTCGTTTGCCGATAAACGGCCGGCTTTTAAATGTTTTTTTCCGTGGAACCATTTGTTGACTCCAAGAACACACCGACCAATCGTTATAATTTATAAATTATAATATGATATAGGCAGGTACGCGATTAATTTGCATGGTCCACTGGTCGCTAATAATAATCAATTTTATAGCAATATCATAATATTATAATGTACGCAATAATTAATAAGTAATATATATTGAGTGCTTAAAATGTATGACGAAATTCATCGCGGTTATTAAAATATTATTGTGTTTAGTCGATCTACTCGTCGGGTTCCGCTTATTCGCATAATTTGTTCAAGGGTGTTTTCATTATAGATATTAATTAATTAATTAATTATTTTAAACGCGAGTTGTTTCTAAAATTAAATTAATTATCAACGACCGTCGGTTTTTTAACCTTAAAAAAATATAAGTTTATTTTTTAATCAATTATTTCTTAGACGTTTGAAATATCAATAAAATAATATTACAATACCCATCATATTATACCTATTGAATAATATTACACAATATCCAAGAAAAATTAAATTACGTTTGACATAATTATTTGTTGTATTTCATTTTCTGGCGGTATATACCTGAGGTTGGCCTGTAAGTTACCAGTTACCTATAATAATATTTGATCTACCTACAATTAGATATATTATATTATATATACCATAAAAACCAAAAATAATTTCTAATAATAAATGTGTATTATATAGTTCTATTGTAGTTATAAGATGTTACGCAACAATAACATATTGCAATAAAAATGTAACTTTTATATTAATAGTTAAGTATAAAAAATATGTTAGCATATAAAAGTTAAATTTTTATTGTAATACTATGTATATAAGAAATTGTTTTTGTTTTTTGACTGTATAATACATATGTCATATTATAGACATTTTCATGTTTAGTTTTATTCATGCGTTGTATATTATTTTTTTTTAACAGGTTAAATAAATTATTATTTGGTGTATAGGTACCTACCTAATAATATATGCACAGGCATAGAACTCCGTGTCCCCTCAACTCGTACGCTTAGTTTTTGGAGATATCATCGTCGTTTTATATAATATTATCATAATGTTATACACTTCAATTTATGTATATCGTGAAATGAAAATTAAATTGATTTGCTATTATCATAAACATAATAATATTCTGTGGTCTAAAAGACGTTACGACTACTAACCTATACATGGTGTAGGTAACAGAAAGACTTGACGAAAAAAAAAATTGTGCTACTTATACGTACGATAAAAATTGTTAAAACTATTTGATTAGTAAATGATTTAGGAAATATACTCATGTCAGCAAATACCCCACAAAAAAAAATATTTTGAGTTATTTTAAGTTATTACGTTCCAAATTCAATTAATCAAAAAATATTGATATTTTAAAATATTCTAAAAAATAAACTACCTGACTTGGATAAAATATGTTTTTACCTACAAAATTGTTCTTGAAATCAGATTCACAAATTGGCTACTTTGAACACATCCAAAAAAATTTAAATCAAATTTTAAAGTGTCAAAAAATAAAAATAATCTGTCGTATGATGCGGGCATGTGTATACAGTGCGCAAGCGACTATAAATTATCTATGAAAAAAAATTAAAAAAAAATTGATTGGAACAAAAGTCATTCCAAAAGTCAGTTCTATCCGTTGCATACCCTGCAGCAGTGTAGAATAGAATTAATATTCGGATAGGGTTTCGGCCATGGACTCCGTATGGTTTACGCGAGTGTTGTTTAATATTATTATGGTTCGGTTATATTTTGGCGGTATGATATACGTAGGTATATAGGTGTAATACGGGTATTATACCATACTCCAATAAATAAAATATATTAATTTATGCCGTTTAAAAATCAAAACGTACCGACGGAATCTGACGAGAGAGTGGAACACTACTATTTATATTATGCGTGTATTACCCATAATAAACTCGCGGGCTCGCGTTAAATTGCAACTTTGCGACGACGTCGCACTTTCTCTGCGCGAACGCTATAATGTTACTTACTCCGCTACGCGTTTTGCCGCGTTTTAGGTGTATCGAATTCGATCGAATTACCAGTTTTTTAGAAACGCGCACCGTCGGTGTAGGTAAACGCGACAATCAAATAATTAGGTCGGGCATTTTCGCGAGAGACGTGTTTTTTTTTAAATTCATTTATCAAACATACCTATATGTATATTATTGGTGAAAAATAAATATGTCTTGAAATAGGTATACCTACACAGATTATCGTATTAGAATATACCGCGAAACATTGTGATTTGTAATGGTATATTTATATTTTTATTTATTGAATCGTCATAAATTTCAAAACAAATAGTAGATTTTTATGAAACTGTCCCGAAAATCGAGGTTGTGAAAGGGAGCAGCGAGTTAAAAAAACAATTTGTTCGATATAAATTAAACATATTAATTTAAAACAATACCATAAACATATACATGAAAAATCCAAAGTAAAATGCCAAGTTCAGTTCCATATATAATATAACACTTAATTCATAAAATACTTAAATCTAAACTATTTACATAGTTTGAAAATGTTTTTTTTTATTATAAAAAGTCGATACACCAATATTTAAGAGACTATAACGTAATATCTACATATATATATTAAATCATGTATACAATAAATCATGTTGAACTATACAGGGCGATTCACCAAGCACCCACGCCCCCGTTTTTTCATTTCTTAATGAATTTATTCAAATTTTCATTTTTGGTACTTTTAAATCTACTCCATTTTTGTAAATTCTTGGATTTTTTTTTGTAGTCCTGTGGCTTTTGGTTTTCAAACGAGGGCCCCCCTTTTCGACTGTGATTTATTTAGTAGACCTATAATAAACAAGTAGTTGATTTTAATTTCTAATTTCTAATTGATTAGGTAATTGAGTTACCTATATATTTAACTTTGTGTACTAAGGATAATAGGTCCATCATATAATGGGTTTGGAAGATATATTAAGGCTATGATGATTTAAACATTTTGGTGATTAATATCAATTTAGTTGAGTATACTATAGATCCACTACTACATTTGTTTTATATTTTTGTAAAACCACTTTTAAGGACTATTATCCTTAGAATAAACATTTTAATTACTGTAGAGAAACTGCTCGTCTGAATTTTGAAATTAATTCATCAACATTTTCAAAAAATATCCATCAAATAATTTACAGTAAAAAAGGGGGGTTAATATTTGAAAAACTGAAATTTGCATCGCCTGCACAGCTAGGTTGCTTCGCACATAACAAAAATTAAGAATTTTAAAAATAGGTCTGAGCATAATATTTAAAATTTCCCAAAAATCAGAATTTGAATATTTTAAAAAATGGGGGTGAAAATGAAAAATTGCTCGATACACTTTTCGCCAAGCATTTAAAATAATACAAAATTAAGAATAGAAAATTACTATGAATAAACTGATAATTTCTATAAAATTTGATAAATGTTTTGCTTTTTCCGATAATAATTGAAATAAACATAATTAGCTACATTACATAACATTCATAACTATTCTTGTTCTTTGGATTGTAAATTAAGACAATTTATAGTGTTTATCATCAGAGTTTGAACAACAAAACTATTATACAATAGGACATAGGTATACCATGTTCATAATTTTATCATAATAATATATTATTCTCATTTCATATCAAACAATTAAAATATAATTATACTTTTGTCAAAACACAATTTATATAGGTATGAGATAAAAACGTAAAACGTTTCTGAGTATTATTTTATAGTTCCAATTGAAAAGTTTATTTTTACAGTTATTAGTGGTATATTAATATAATTATCGAGTAATTAAGTTATAATTAACAGATAGGTATAATACGTTTAAACATTTTAAATGAACAGTTCTACGAGTTTTTTTTTTATGTTGTTGCTAATATGTAAATTATAAAAAAAAAAAACAAAATATACACTCATCTGTTTATACAACAGATAATATGATTTTAAATTATTAAATAGCATTTACAATTTTTAATTGTTGAGGCAATGCGTCGACTGCTTTTTTTTCATAATTATTTAGAGTATCTTTCATTCTTAAGTTCTTTCCTCTATATATAGATACATTAATCGTACTACCCACACCGATGTAAGAGTGGCTTGTATCATATAAGTCACATCCTATTTGATATTCATAATAATTTACTACGCTTACTATTTGTGAATAATTTTAGAAAAAAAAAAAATTTAAAAAATAATCTAATAACTCAAATCATGTGATATCAATTGACATAAATTATACAATAAAAATATAACCATGGGAGGGAATTTTCTAGAATATTGTTAGTATATAATGTTACTACACATATTGTACCCCCATAGCATACTGTGCTTAGTCATGTTCGTTTTTGAGTACCTATTGAATGTACGACTATACCCCGATGGCCCGATGCATGATTAGCCCGCATAAATTATTCAACTAAAGTGAGTTTTTACATAATATTTTAATTTACATTTTTTTTTTTTATCGTTTCCGATGAACTATTGACATTATTACCGGAAGACATTCTAAATTAAAACCCTATAAGACAAACCGTGTTTTTTTAGCCGTCCATACAGGTACGACCTACGAGGACATACGTCATACTTCGTTTTGAACTAAATTCAAAGGGCATTCAAGGTCAAAACCGTCGGTGTTTTCCATATCACAAGGAAGTAGCCCAACATAATAGTATATTATACGAGTATAACTATACTATTGTAAATGACTACAATGGAAGACAATCGACATGAAATAATAATATTTACTACCGCAGTTGCAGTAAGTCTGTATAACATAAAACAGTATAATAATTATAAATCACAATGGCTCGGAGTTTAAACATACATTTTTTAGTATTATTAGACCATATTATTATCAGTTCTGTTAAATCGAAAATCAATATAAACTATAGTATAGAATATTGTGCCTAAATATCGTAAATATCGTAAACATTGGTATAATTCCGAATTGTTGTCAACGGTATATTTATCGTTTAAAATCAATTTGCTCGTCCAAATGGTCGATAAAACATAGCTCACGAGTCATAAAAGCCATTAGCAGGCCGTATTGTCATAATATTATATTTTAATATGGTTTGTCTATATACATATATAACGGATATTATAATATATATTATAGGTATACTAAAATGATGTACATCCTCGTGCTGCAGTTGTGAATGTCTATCGTGTACCCGTGTATTTTATGGACTGAATAATGCGTGTATATTATTTACACACGAGAGAGAAACGTTCACGAAAAATAAGAAATTTCGATATCATCTTTTTATCTAAATCCACAACTGCAGTTGTAAGTCGTTAGACGATTAATGACCCCAACATTTTTCGAAACGTGCCTATACGACGTAGAAACCGTAGTGGTTTTCAGTCATATATATTATGTATTTTTCACAATACAACTGCGTGTTGTAATTAGCTTGAAAAAATAAATCATTATCGTGGTTAAAAATACGTATTACTGGGCTCGCATATTATTCATTTGAATAAACGATATTATGTGGCGAACAATATTAAAACGGATAATTAATTTCGAACGTTAACCTGAAAACTCATATTTTTTGAATTACCTATAATAACTGCACGAGTTCCCCCCATATACAGTATTATTATGTGATTGTCAATTTTAATTATTTAATTGCATATAACAACGTAAAATGTTGCCTCGAAAAAATTATTTACTATAGCCGCATACGTGCACAACGTAACATCATATTGTTATACAATTGTCTTCTTCTAATTTAGACAAACAAACCACGAAAATTACTATTTACACCTGTAATATAATGAGATAATTATTATAGCGTTATACGTTCTTACAAAATCACAATTTTAATACTTACAAAAACATTGGCAACAGCATACCCTTCACGATTAATAATATTATATTTTGACATGTTGTCCGAATTATAAATTATAAAATATAATACAACCACAGATCACTAATAGCCTCAATAGCCTCAAATTTTATGATTAATAAATAAATATGTAAATTCTAAATTCGTTGGCGTTTCATCGATTTTATCAGTTCGCAAAAAAAAAAATCGGCATCTGTCTAATTACACATGCTACAATAATTATGCTTTTAATTTTTATAATTGCTTTTCGAAATTGATTTTGATTTTAATTTGCTAAATTTAACGTTTTAAGTGGCCATTAGCTACATTAAATATATTACGTATTTTATGAATTTGATTAATTTAATTTTTCGTGCACTCGTACTCATACTACAGTAATAAACGTATATTTCAAATCTATAATATTATATGTCATTTTTAAAATTATTTATTATTATGACGGCATCTGCAGATGACTATTTTTTTTATCGTGGGATCTATTTGAAATTTTGAACTCTATAAACACATACTTTCTACACATATGTCTACGCATTGCTCGCGTCTATGGTGACTGTTCTAACTATACCTACAATAAATTATAAATAAACGCTTATTGTACCTATTTAACAAACCTGTAAATTATATGGTAATACTTATGGGCTTATAACCCCCGCTCGAAAGTGACGAGGCCTGCAAATTTATACACGTACAAAAAGACTAGTTTTGCCAGAATATCGTAATATTGCACAATAGCATAATATAATTATTCACTGTTTAAGCGTTATCGTATAAAACGTAAAATGTTTTATTTTTTATGATGTTTTCGAGCAGTCTTAGAGTAAAATCTTTAGAGTAAAATCGCCCATTACAAAAATTATAAAGAATAAAATATTTTTGAGGGTTTGACATAATATTATCTATATATTTCTCTAAATATTATCTCAAACAATTTAAACATAATTTATATTTACTCGTATATATGGGACGGTGGACGCGGAAAAACGTTCGGTGGCCATCATTATGTATAATAAGTTTTCCCGTAGATTTCAGCGCACTGTTTGTTTTCCCATAGAAATGTGGACAAAACGCATTGACACAAATTCATAATTTTATTTTTTATGATATTTTCGAGCAGTCTTAGAGTAAAATTTCCATTAAAAAAATTATAGAGAATATAATATTTTTGAGTGTACCAATAACATATCTATATTTGTCTTAACACATGGACATGGTCTCAAAAAGATTTAAACATGGAATTAATATTAAATTTTTTTTTTAATTTGAAAGTTCAATACAAATAAGACAATTAATGATGAAATAGTAAACCGATAATATATCAAACACTCAAAGTAATTATTCTCTGTAATTTTTTTAATAGGCGATTTTACTCCAACACTACTCAAATTTTACGTGAAACCGTTTTATCTATGTCGCGCGTTGTGGGCCTGAGAGGGAAAACAAATATTGCGCTGACATCCTCTTAAGACAGAATAACGGAAAATATGTGCTCGCGAGTGACGCAAACCATGTGAACGGTGGTCACCTCGACCGTGATATTATAGACTGGACGTAGCCGGGACCTAATATAGTTAAATAAAGTTTGCCACTTTAACCGCGGTACATAAAATCTGCCCCCTCAACCGCAGGTCATTTATAACAGTCTATATATATATAGTTACCCACTCTATATACGGTGTATATATTTTAGAGAATAGATAACTGCGATCGTTTCTGACGTCGTCGGCCTGTCATTCTTGTAGGCAAAACGCAATCGTCGTCGTCGTCGATGACTTTTATCCGTGCCACGAAATTCCGGTGGAAATTGATTTAAAAATTGGCGAGCCTCATCACTACCATTTCTGGCTCGACGTCGCCAAGACATTATAATATTATGTCTCTTATAATCACTTCGTGTTCCTCGTGATTTGTAAATGACTCAATTTGGCGACAAGATAAAAACTTCAATAAATAATATTACGTCCAAAACGCGTACAGTGTCATCGCAATGGGATAGTTCTATTCAAAAAATTCCCATATTATGTGTATTTAATTACTTATTCAACACGTTTCTCGTCCGCAGAACAAACAGTATAAATATTTTATAGAAATTACGATATTTCAATAAAAACAGGTTTCTCGTAGGGATAGACGGACAGCTGTTCTATACGGACAGCGATGCATACGCTTCTTTAACCGTTATTAATTTGGCGTTATTTAGAATTTGTAATTTATATAATCGATATATTGTAACCATAAACCATTTGGTATAATTACATTTTTGCAATGATATTCGTGGATTTTCTTCATTTCGTTTGTCGAATTTTCCGCAGTTTATGTAACTTTTATATACTTTTCAGTTTTACCTCGGTATAAATAGTCACGTCGAACACTCGTGGCGCCGTTCGTTGCATTTTGGTGAGTATGTCTTACAAATCATAGAATCTTATAAATACATAAAAAAAAAAAACAATAATCCTGCCGATGGTCAAACTATTATATCCACTAATGCGTGACAAGGAGGTGAGGTCACTTCCAAAATCACTCTGTATATACACAAATATATTACGCTTATTATTGAGACCATAATAATGTTATTATCGTTACCCATACCGTATAAAAAAAAAACACACTGTCCGGTTGCCACTTATAGGTACACTGGCGAGTACAAGTTTGGCATACTTATAAATATTATATTATATCAGTGAAATCAGTGAATTATATCGTGATGGGTTTTGATGTGCATTCGACAATCATACAAAACATGTACAGTACCACTAATACTACATAATATTATATATGTATTGTATTGTACGATAACCCATAATATTATTATGACCACACCGATGGTCGCAATCTCGTATTATAATAATAATTATGCAGATTATATTGCGTTAATTCTGCTGCGCCTCGGCGAAGAATTGAAAATATTATGTCGCACACATCATACGAGTTTTGTACGGTGTAAATGCGTAAAAATAAAAACGATGCCAACGCAATATTTTTAGTGTGGTTAAACTTATTTTAAAAACGTTTAAGAGTATATACTATTATTATCGAGTCCGCATTACCGTGTCGTTTTATTACACCTGTGTACCTACCGTAAGAAACCACTCTGGTTACCTGGTTACCGATGCACCGGCGTGTAATTCGGCCTACTATTAAATCATAACAATACATCGGTGAAATCGGTGAATTATCGTTATAGATTTTGATGCATTCGATAATCTTAATATACAATTATACAAATAAACGTAGTAATGCAGTATAATATATTGTTGTATACGACACCCTATTATAATAATACTGTCAAACTGTTTATAACCACATCGATGCGCACGGTCTCATATCATTGTAATTCTATTTTGCAGTGATGTAAAGTAGGTACCTACTCGAGTAAAATTATATTCAAATATGAAAAAAGTCCATCAACAGAGTATTTTGAATACTTTTTCGAAGTGAGTATCTGTATTAAATACTAATTTCCAATAATTATTTTTTAGCTATATATTTTATATTTTACTTCACGCGATCAAAATAAAAATTAAATTGAGAATATAATATATTTTTTTACTGTGAACTACACTTTGACAGAGAAAACAGCTGAGGATCTTAATGTTCCATCGCAATAAGTGGTGCGGTGTAAAATATAAAATTAACGTAAAATATGAAAATCGGTTCAGTTGAATTATATATGAATAAGGTAAAAAAATATTTTATAACAATTCGAAAGCATTTGTGTGTTATTAAATTTATTTTTTTTTTGTGCTGAATAATCAAATATTTAGTGTGTAGTACGGTGTAAATGCGTAAAGATTATGCCAACAATATTATCAGTGCGGTTAAACAAAAAAAAAAACGCATTATTTCTATCTATATTTATGGCTATACCGTGAACGCAGTACACACACCGTGTCTATCGATACACTAGCGTGTAATTTAGAATACTCAAATCGCAATAATAACGTTATCACACCTGCAGCGAAATCGGTGAATTATTATTCTCGTAGAAAATCGATATACATCCGCGGATGATCGTATACAGGCACAAAACGCGTAAAGCAACACCCACACGGTGTATACTATAATATTATATACTGTCTGAAAGTGCATCGATACGCAGTCTCGTATTATTATTATTATATTATTGCGTTAATTCTGCGCCGGTGGCGAAGAGGCGAAATGTCACAAACGTTCGGGCGCGCGTACAACGGTGTATACATTAAAATTTATTATCATTACAAACAGGTTTAGCGCCTCCGCCGGTCTCGCGTGTCCTTTAACGACAACATCCGCGTCCTTGCCACCGGCGCTGCCACCGCCGCCGCCGCCCATATATTATGTCCGCAATAGGGAGGGAGAGAAATACGCGCGACTCGCCTATATATTATTATTATTGTAGTCACCTGCCCCCCTCCCCCCCCGGCCACGGGGAATGGCATTTCGAATAGTTCCGGTCGGTTTCTCGGGCGGCCGACGACGACGCCGGCGGACGAGCTGCGTGCTGCTGTGTTAGTCGATGCATATTATTGTTATATAACGCGATAAATAAAAAATAGCAATATTATAATAGTTATGGGTAATACCGCGCGAGCCTTGCCTATGGATGGATATGAACGAGGCTGGGCGTCAACGAGTTCATGAGTTACAAGTTAAGTTATTGATTTCGACTTACTAACTTGACTTTCTAGTTTGGTGTTTTAATTAACTTGGATTTAATATACTTATAACCCATTTGCCACTCTACACCAACACTTGAAATCAACTCATATTATTTTTTATTTTCCCAGTTAAGTTAATTTTGAGTTTTCGTATTATCCAGAAAAATATTCTGTTTATTACCAGTTTTCGGTTATAAATAATAATAATTATAATAGTTCGTAGAATATAGAAAAGAAAAAAAAAAGATATATTTACAAAGAACTGTGTACCTCTTCGTGAAACATAAGTTGTTAATTATTTTTTATTAGTACAATAATGACTTTCATAGATTGTTTGAATACACTAATATATAGGTATCTATAAATGACGGTTACTATTCAAGTGAACTTTTTTTATTAAAAAATACCTCATAATTGCATTTTTTTTTATTATCATAACTTACACCTTATTAATGGAAGTTAAAAGTTAAGTTAATGGTATTTGTCAACTCAATTTTAAGCTCAATTGATGTATTAAAAATGTATATTATTAACTTAATTGAAAAAATAATAATTAACTCTTGACTTGACTGAGTTAAATAATATGATCATTAACTTGCCCGGCCTTGGATATAATATTGTATTGCAGATTATTACCGCTGTCTGCTGCGAAAATACGAACGGAAATCGCGGACAGTAATAATTGAAAGGGTCGCGCGCATAAACAGGACAAATCCATTTTCATCGAAAATCCGGTTTGGACGATGATTGTAATTGGACAAGGAAAAAAATTACTACGAGTATATATTATTTGCGCGAGAACCCGCGTATACCTAAAGGAAATATAACTCATAGGTACTTGCGGAACTGTCTGGTTTTTTTTTCGTTTATCTGGCGAAAACTCAGCTAGCTCCTGCAGCTGAGAGAATATTATAATATGCAATATGAATACATACCAAGTACTGCTGATCAAAATACAAGATAGCTCCAAAAATCAGACATTTTTTTTTTATCTTCTAAAAAATCGAACCGTCTGGTTTTTGCACGGACCCCTTAATTTTTTTAACGTCATTTTTTCCAACCGTACCTGCATTTTATCCATCACAAGTTTGACAATTTTCACGTACCTACCACTCGACCATATTGTACAACCTTTTTATGCGACCAACGACGCATTCCATGTTATCGAGGGTGATTTTCTTAGCGTACCATTAATGAGTTTTTCGCGTACCACCACGAGTCTATGTTGTGGTACATTATATTATAGGTAGTGTGCGTTTCGGTGGCTCGCGTGCATTATAGCTCATGATATCGAAAGAGGTTAACGAGAGAAAGGGAATGGTTTGTGTGATGTGTACACACATAATCGTCCGAGAAAATCGATATCGGTCGCTGGCAATACCTGCGACCGGCTCAAACTCGTATGTTACACGTCACGTTTCGGTTTATATTATTTTCGTGAACGCGATCTACAGGTAGTTGGTACGGATCGTCTCAAACGCGTTTAATCGGGGTGCCCGCCCACTCACCCGCCGACAATGTATATTATAATATATATTTATGGTATATATTGGTACCCGGCTCGCTACCGTCGACGTGGTATATAAAATAATATTGTTATTACTCACTCACACGCCTATATATAATATATATATAATACCTATTTACGGTACGGAGAAAGGAAAAAAAAGCTCCATAACCATTATAATATTATGTACGGGAGCGATATAATTATTTTTTTTTACTGTACCTACATATTATTATCTAAATGACAAAAATACGTGTGTTATTATTAAGTATAGGTACATTACGAAATTGCTATTGTTTTTCCCCATCAATACACTATAGGTACCTATATATATAATGGTAATGGTTAATCGCTTATAAACAAACCGATTCCCTCGAGATGGGGAATTATGTCCGGCAACAGAAGCGGTTTAAATATATGTGTATTGTGCGGTGGCTGATTGGTATCGTGCGTTGTTGTTATTATTGTAATTTCTAAAAAAAATACCGAAAAACTACTTAGGTAGGTACGTATAATGTCAATATAATAATTATAAAAATATAACATTTAGAGGTCGCACCCTCACGTGTTGTCTCCGTCTTACACACATGGCAAACTTTCGTTCGCCAGTTTCAAAGCGTGCAAGGGCCCTAGGGTGCTGTTAATTTTGATATTGTAGTGAGTTATCAGTATAATATGTACAACATTAAATTAATTAAACTAATATCAAAACTAACAGCACACTATTGAAACTGGCTAACGAAAATTTGCTATGTCGTCCGCGTGTAAGACGGATACGACGGATGCGAGTGCAATGTCCTCCCAAGGGCGCCATTAGGGGGGGGGGGGGGCAAGGAGGTGACATGTCACCCCACTAGACAGATGTGAAATTATTGTAAATAATAAACTATTTTTATTGATGATATTATAATACGCATGACGATGTATTTATTTTCTGTTATTTAATAAAATCAATTTGGTCGGTTTTTAGTTATTTTTCTATGATATTGTCATTTGCTCCCCTAAGGTTCTGATTGATGGGCGCCCGCCCTTGCGTCCTCTTGAAAAGTACTCGTTAAAATCCTCACAATTTCTATACGCCATGAGCAGGTTTGGTTAAAAATTGGTATACATTTTATTATAGGACTGTATACACTCCTCCACAAGCTCTGCTTTTACGAGACAACATCGTTTATGAAATACATAATATTATATATTATTATCATTATTCAATTCAAACAATATGCTGGTCGTGAGAAATAATAATTTTTACGCGTTATCAGCAGCTACAACGTGCGGACCGTAAACCTACGAAGTTTGTGCGCAATATCGATACTATAAGACCGTTAATATTTAAACTCGAACAGTTAAATCGTATGTATATTGTGGACACGACTTTGACACTATATTATACTCATCATCGAATATAGACTATGGCCTATGATAGGGACCGTGGGACTATAGTGCGGTAATGTAAACAAAGAAATACAGAATAATGTACAAAAGAAATCATTTTGTGGCGCGTACGGCGGTTATTTATTAAATGCGTTCCAATACAATGCAAACCACCCACATTCGTCGCTCACTATAAATTAATTAATTCCATCAAGTAGGCATTTTTATTTATACGTCATAATATACATATTGTAATCGTCATTATAACAAGTCTCGTTATAATGATATCATCTGCTGCACATGTATTATAATATTATATAACATACCCTTTTTCGGTTTTTTTTTTTTTTTTAAATATTTACGCATATACATTTTGTTCAAATGTACCGTAAAACGTATACATTCCTTATATTGGGGAGTCTTTATTATTCGTGTTATTCGTATGATATTACATTATATTAAACGAACGCAGAAGGTCGCACAGCGGTTTCGGCGGTGTCGGCTGCAGTCGTCGTTGTTGTTGTTTTGTTTTTTACTTCTTCTTATATTATTTCGGACAGGTGTAAGACAATGGCGAGGACGTTCGAGGACGCATTATAGAGCGGTCGTAACACGGTGTGGGAAAAGCATCTCAGGAATTCGGTCCGACAGGAAATGTGTGAATTAGAAAATCCGTTTCGAAAACTCGGGCCGTGCCTTTTTATACATATTATTATAACATATATATACATATAAACGCGGTCGTCTCGTTTCCTGTGCGACTATACGGCCATAATGTTATATACCCATCCCGTGTGTGCGGCGCATAGAAGACGTATCATAGCAGGTGGGTAAGTACCCATTATGTATGTTACACGTTTTGTAAGAAAACAATCGCAAAGACAAAACATTCCGGCCGAAAACGGTTTCGCGAGATTCGCGCGGCGCATTGATCGCAGCAATCGTATTATAACAGTATGCGCTCCCCCCCCCCCCCTCAACTATTAATTATTTTTGATTCTGAGCGGAGCGAGGGATGTAATGGTTTTACAATGATGTTTATTTCTTTTTTTATTCCGTAAACACCTTTTCTCCCTCTAAACTCGCTCAAAAGTATCAAGTGCAGCGTCTTTTCTGAAAGGTAATGTTCTTGGGCCCGGTACTTTGCAGAGGTCATTTTTCGATTTTCGAAACGCTACTCGAAATCAAAGCGGCTAAAGGAAGAGAAAACGTACGATTTCACGATTTTATAATGTTAAATAATTACGGACGACGTTTTCTACCAGAAATATTGCAGAAAAATGACAAGAGATATTTTTTGTCGTATTTTGGATTTCGTTCCTTACGGTTTAAAGTTCGCAAAATTTTAGCCATTTTTCAGCTATATTTATAGACATTTTAATTTTGGGAGTTTTTTCGTTGTAATTCGGTTAAAAACATTCGTAAAAACTTGAAATTTGGGTTGTTTACTTATATTAGCCTTCCTTAAACATGGTAAAATATTCAAAACATTTGAGCGACCTATGAGCTTTTTATTTAATTTTTTTTTTTTTTTTAATTTTTATGATATTTCCTAATTATAAATTATAGTTTTAATTATATAAATCGTTCTTAAGCTGTTCTTAAAACGCTTTGTTTATCACCATAGAAACGAATAAAATTAAATAAAAAAGATTCCCTCGTCCGCTCAGAATCGTTTTTTTTATCGAATGCAATCATTGCATACAAATCGAATAGGTACAGTAAAATTACACTATCCTGTCCGAGGCCCGAAGGACAAACATCCACTACCGAAATGCGCTGACCTACTTTTTTAAGTATATACATTCTTCGCGGCCTGTGTTCACATATCGCATAGGTACTCCTATAGGAGTTATCCACATAACTTTGTATTAATTGCTTAGAATTTGTTTTATTTTTTCCCGGGTTTTCCGCACATTAGGTAGAATAGCGGCCCTTTAGAAAGGTTTGACGAAAAAATCGATTACACCGTTGAAAAGCTTATAACATTTTGAAGTTTTTGTGAAATTTTCACCTTAGAAAAATAATTGTAAAAGACTGAAATATTTTTAAAATTTCGATATAGTTTAAAGTTATAAAAGATTTGTGTTATTGTTTTTATCCAAGAAATCAGGTGCAAACCTTGTAGGATATTTTTTCTTAGTCACAATTTTATGAGATGTTCATCAATGTATTCAAATTAATTGTAGTACCTATACGGTTTGGACGTTTAATCAAAAAAACACAATAATGGAAATGATCACCCTTATTATCGATAGTTCGATTATGGTCATAAGGATTTTTTTTTGTTGCATTGAGGTGTAGAAATACCTCTAGAAGTTAGACTCATGTATCGTGCAAATTTAGGGTGATCCGTTTAAGTGTCTATACTCTCGTTGTTTCAACTGTTTTTATTTTTGAAATTATTCTTTGTGTAATACAATTTTGAAGTCTTTCCAAAACAACACATTTCTGAAAAATTGATAAATACATTTTACTGTTTTTGGAGTATTCGAATGTAAAAAAAAAAAAATCAAATTTCGGAGAAGTGGTTATAGTTAGCTATAACTTATAATAATTTCATAGTTTTATTAAAATTCTTATAAACAAAAAGTAAAATTTATAATATATACCTATATATTATAGCACAGATATCGAGATATGCAACACAAAAATGTAATTTGTTAAATTTAAATCTAATTTTTAATCGTTAATAGATTGCAAACCAAGTAAATAACATTTTAGGAAGTACGACAAATGTAATTCTTTGAATCGTAAAATATTTGATATGTAAACGTACCCATCTACTTATGATCTTTTTTGTTTTGCTCAACACCATTTTGGACCATTAGGTGTATTAGTATGCTTTTTTGTTAAAATATGCACAGATATGCACTAACGTCGGAACATGCAAAAATATGAAGCATAAAATGTTGATATTTAATCAATCAAGTAATGATTTATGGACACTCATTGACTGATCATGTATTTGACGTTGAAAATAGCAACATGCATAAATCCTGTCTTTAGATATAAGTTTAGATTTTAGCGGAGTAGAGGGCAACATTTTGCGGGGTACACCGCTGCAGTACTCCGCTCATATAAACCTTGAACGAATATAAAGTTATAAGTTAAAACTATATAACGCGAACTACTCCTCCGAAATTCGATCGTTATACATAGATTTAATCACTCCGAATATAATATTCTGCTTTGGAAATAAAAAAAACGTAGATACATTGGCGTCCATTGGCGCAAATAGGGGGGAGGGGCTTGGGGGACTTAGTCCCCCCCAGTTCAAAATCTAGTAATAAGTACTAATTTTTATATTCTGTGGTACTAAGCAATATGGGCTATGGGGAGGAGGGCTCGAGTCCCCCCAAAAAATTTAGTCAATTTGCGCCTATGACGGTTAGGCTAAAAAATAGCAAAAATGTTTCCAAATAATGACCGTAGACACTCATCGCGAATGGATCACCTGGTATAGACCCGTAATAAACATCACAAGCCTATTATATATAATTATAATATTATAAAGAATTTACGTGACGTAATAATAAATCTGCTGCGGCAGAATAGGTGAAAGACGCGGTTTGGAAAAAAAACGAGTTAATTAAACAGTTTTTAATTTTCACCTCGCGTGTTTGTTTTCGCGAACAATTAATGCGCGAGATTCTTCGACGTCAAACGTATTAATTATAGCAATACCACGTTAACAATTGAATAGAGATGTTATTAACGTCCAACTACGCCGTTCCCGCGTAAGTTTGTGAAGTCCCGCAAGCTTGAGAGTCGAATATAGAAAACATTATAACATTATTGTCTTAAAAATTATACAAAAACAGTGTGGAATATAAAAACATCTTATAATATTATTGTATAATCGTTTATAGAATGACACGGGGCGAAGGACATAAAAATTCGCACAGTCGAAAGAGTAAAAACTCTATTTTTTTTACAAAGGGAGAAAGTATATAAGTATAACAGACGTAACCGGTCTGCTGTACGTCAGTCGTCATCGATCAAGCAGGATAAGTCATATATTATTGTATATACGATGTATAAGACTCGATTCTGAAGGTGGTACCGACTTTTTGGTAACCAAGGAACAATTTCATTTCGAAAATGCTTTCGTATTCCCTCCCTCCCTCCCCCGGTCGTTTCGAAAGGTATTGAAATATAATTTTCGACTCTGATGACCTCCCCGAAGTCTAGATCCGATTTTCTATACTCTGCCAAAACCTCCGTCAATGTCGATGGTCAGAGCATTTTTTCTACTAAAAAAAGTGTCTTCGGGCGCAAAAATAATAATCGCGTAAAATCTGTAATACTTACATTCATCGCTCCGCTCAGTATCTAAAACAAACCATATTATGAATAAAAGTTATGTACGGACAATCAGCTAGGATGAGTGATTTAATTATAGTTTCAACTACGAATTATAATTATAAAAAGGCAATGGCTGTTGATATACAGTTGACCATAACTCCGAAGGTCTCGCGTGATACAGGTCTTACGGAACTTTTACCATGTTTACCTGTACAGTTTTAAACAAGCATAACAATAATATAGTTATACGTACCTAACTATCTACTCGTATAATATTTAGGTGTTCGAAACATAATACACTTACTATACGCGGTTGCGTGTCACATAATTTATACCTAGGTATACTTGACTTGGTTGCTATTAGCATTTATATAACTGACATACATTACGGGTAATGCATAATAATTATCAATATCATATTACTAGCTGATCCTGTGCACTTTGTTGCCCGTTAAATGCACCAACTCTATTATGTGATTCAAAATTTGTTCAATTCGTTATTTAATATTCGGTGTACGGTGTTCAAAATTTATCTTGATTTTTCTGTTGCCCGGAATAAAAATTCTGATTCGCAGCAGCATATTATCAGGTAGGCAATCTACCCGCGGTAGATCGCGGACCCAGTGCTGTTTGTACGTAAGTGTATGACTTAACTCTAAAGTATCAAAGTTATACCAAGTTTATTTTGATATACTACGGTGGATTAATGTAATCAATTGATACATAATCCTAACCTAACCGTACTAAACTCCGACGAATAAAAAAACCAAATTTAACCATTTTTAACCCCCCCCCCCCCAATTTTAGAGGCAAATGTATATTCATCAGTAATAACATATTAATATAATGGAATAGTTGATAGTATAAAATATAAAACGTCCAAACTATTGAAATTCCAACAAAAGCACTTATGGAATAATTATAATAGATAGATGCAAAATAAAATATTTACTGAAATTAATTAAAAATGTAGAAGTTGTTTATTAAATTAAAATTTGTTTTTCCTTAAAATATTAGTAATGTTAAGCTTTTGAGGGAATTGGGTAAATTTATTTGATTACGTTCAAATTTCCTATACATCATTTTTGTACACATTAGAACCTAATCAATTAGAGGGATCGGTCACAAAAATTTAAAAATAAGGACCACCCTACTATGTACATTAAATAAAAATAATAAATGTTACCATAATTACGATAAGTTCTTGAAAATGCGGTCGAGAGGAGTTCCTGGGGGGTGTCCCTATGGCAATGCATACCAGAACTATCAAAATTTACCAAGTTTACAAAATGTACGTACATTTTTTTCGGTAACTTATCAAAAAAAAAAAAAAAAAATGTACACATCTAACCGTCATTACTATATAAATTACAGTATTATTACCCAAACTTGTTATCGCCTTCACAGCTGCTGACAAGTCGCTTCAACTTAGTCCAATTAAATAATTAGTCTTCGAAATTCTTCGTAAATTCAAACGAAACGGATAGTTCTGCGGCATTTCGTGGTGATGAACGATAACGTGATTTTCATTAAAAATCGTCTTTATCGTATTTTATAGTGACTATATATTATTATGTTTACACGTCATGGCGTTTATCGCCACTTCCTTTGCGCGTCCTCTGTCCTTATTTGTCCATTGTCAGTGATGATCCTATATTGTGGTAATAATATACACAAATGATTATGCATGCTCGGCTGAAAACCTCGTACAAACGGCTTAGAAACGTATATAATATGCTTGAACCGTTAAACCTTTTGATCGTTTACTCCGTGAACCTTGTCCTTTAGACAAGCATAATATAAGACATGTAATCGTGTCAACACGATGTCAAAACATATAATATTAATTAAAATGTACCTAACGAATACAAATCAATTACAATAATCGATGAACTCTGCCCGGTTCGGAGGTTCGACTACGTCATCGAACGTAAATATGTAATAATTTTATTTATTTTTAGTTTATCATACTTTTCACTTTAATTTGTAGTTTAATCTACCGGGGCATGTTTAAAGGTCGTAGTTCTCCCTTTGAACGGTACCAGCTATACCTATATTATGTATATCACGCGAATCTAAAATCGAAATATTATCAATTATTTACATTATTGATTAAAGCTTAACCTTTGTGCACCAATTGTATAGGTATTATCATAGCACAATGTGAATAATATAATAATATAATATGCGTAGTACGCACTGTCTAATAATTTCGGTCTTGTTGAGCATTCAAAAACGTTCAGAATACTTTTTCTTTGCATTCTATTTGAAAACTTAATTTATTTTTACAGTCGTATTTCAACGAACAATATTTTTATTTCGTATACGTAAATATAATGTTATAATTTTAAAAATTGGTCTTAAAATAATATTCTCGGAATTTTTATTTTTAAGATTTCATTAAATACGCAGATGACTCAATACCCAAAATTCATATCTATCTCGCTGAAGCTTAATTATTAATAATTTTAAGTACTCGAAAAATATTTTGAACACTTTTAAAATGTATTTGTATTTATATTATTCAAAAGTATTTAAATGCGTATTCTGAATAGGTAAATTTAAAATGTATTCTTTACAAGACTGTAATACTAATAAGTATAGTAACTGTGGTTACGCGAATCTACAAATCAAAATTTCCAAGGACCTAATATCCCAGGTTAGGTTACCATAGCTAAGGTCGAATTTAGACAAATTGTTATTATATATTCTCAACAGTTTAAATAGTGTAATATTATGTAAATAATAATAGTTCAAATACAGCACAGACGTTTTAAATGTCATTATTATGGTCAATACATTACAATTTTGCTATTTTTTTTCTACCTATTATTTTGTCCACTACAATATTTTAGGCACATTCCCAGTTCACGCTGTGCCATTTTCGTCTCACATTTTTTAGTTGCATTTCGCAATAATTAACAATGTATGTAAGTATATCCAGATGTCAGTGCGACTAACCCGAATCGTTGATTAAATCAATTGTATCGATCGTATCGAATTATTATGTTTTTTAATCATATAATAAATACTAAAAAATAATATATTATTCCATCAATGTACAAATATATGGAAAAAAATTACAAAAACATGCGATAAAAAACCTGTAAAATATTACCATGAAAGTATGAAAGGGAATTTATAATTTCTCACAAATATTGAAATATGGATCTTCCAATCTCATAAAGTTCCGAACTAGTTACTATTGCACACATAAGTTGACCTGTTAAACCTATTTAACAATATTAATTTATATGGCGGGCCAGATATTTAAAAAAAAAAAATTTCGAGGGCCAAAAAAATCTTAAACATAATTTTATCATTAATGTATTTATTTTTGTATTGAAAACACATTTTAAGACAAAGTTTTTAAATATTTAATTATTTATAAAGTAATACATTATTACTGCGGCACGTTCAACAACAACACAGATAATGATAAACCGTTATTAATGTCTCAGCGCCTCAGAAAATCGATTTCAATATAAGTTTGATTTTTGTTATGAAGGGTGGGGGTAGTGATGCATAGGATATAACATAGGAAAATTAAGAAAATTTTTAGCGGTCCATTTTTTTTCCTGGCCCGCGGGCCGCCTATTGCCGACCCCTGCACTATCTATATACACCGCGAGCTGAGTTTGATTATCTTATTGTCATCAAAACTTATTAAGTCAATACCGACGTAAAATCGTCAGAGCAAAACATTGTTTTCGTTTAGATATTTTTACCGTTGGATGTATTGTCCTTGAATATTTTGACCGATAAAGTGGTTGCGTACGTGGTGAACGATACAATAATTTATTGTTATTAACAACAAGTCAATAACGTTTAATATTACGATGAAGGCATACTTACGGTGTTGTGCATTGTTTAGATAAAAAAATAATATAAATAGTATCTATTTAAATAAAGTGTCCTAATTTTTCCCATAGCCAATTTATTTAAGTTTAATTTCCACGTTATAATATTATTTAGTTATATTCTTCATTGTCTGTGAAGTCCGATAGGTAATAGTCTTCAAAAAACCCACGGATTTACGAATGTAAACATTTTAACTTATATTCAAGGCTGGTCATAAACGAGTTTAAAAGTTTAAGTTGTGTTAATCTTACTTTTTTAACTTAATGTTTTAAAATTTGATTTTTATTAACTAAATTTTTAACTTCACTGATTTTTATTGATATGACAATAAATAAATAAATAAAATAAATAAATAAATAAATAATAAATAAATAATAAATAATAATAATAATAAATCCAATAGTTACGATAATTTAAAAATCATTAAATCATAATTAATATAATACAATTATTATATTGTTGATACATGTTGCTTTAGCATTTACTTTTTATTATTTTAAGCAGCATTACAGGCTATTTATAAATTAAAAATAAATCAATAAATAACTAAACGTAAGTTAATGAGTTAATTGTATGTTTCCATGTAACTTTTAACTTAATTGAGGAAAAAAAAATTAAGATAACTATTGACTATAAACTTTTTAAAATATTTTATATCAACTTAACTTAATTAAAAATTGTCATCAACTTGCCCAGGCTTCCGTGTATTATTATATTTATAGCACAAATGATGCGTTTTACGACATGCAAGTTTTAAATTATCTATTAACTGTTATCAATAGATAAATTTGGTCGTCTATTATCTACTATCATTATTTGATGAATATTGTCGATCATTATATTATTATAGTTATTTTACCTCATTTTTGTGTTATATTTGTACAACGCTGAATGATTAACATTAGTTACTATTTACTAATGTATGGCGTTTATAATAATTACTTTAGGTATAAAAACTGTACAACATACACAGCTGAGCGTGGACAATTTTGAACAGCATAATATGGGTCGGTGGTTCTTCGTCCTGGAAAACCTCAGCGGACAATGGCGACAGTTCTGAGCTTTCCACGACAAATATTGATAAAGCTGCAGTGCACAATATATATATATATATACGAGGTTGGTACCTAAATTATTGTGTTGTATTATATTTTTTTTCGGGTAGGTATACCCATCGACGAGAACAGAATTTGACTTGACGGCATTTTCCTGTGGGCGTGCGCGTACCGCACATATTTTGTCGAAATTACCAGACCGTAAATATATAATTCAAATTTACAAACCGGTGGCGAGTACCTACCCATACCCGACTGTCGGCGCAGATACCTATAGGCAATACGCTCGTTGCTCTTGCACGGACGCCGACGACCGATTTTATGTAGGTACGACGACCACGACCGCCTGGTATACGCGTATCCTGCCTAGACTTAGCCTGCGATGTGGTATAGGTATACAGCAATAATATACCGGATGCTCTATTTTTTAACACCAGACACCCGCGCATTACATCAAAAACTATTAACGTTTTTAACAAAATATTTCGAGTCGTTGAAAAACAAAATTTTTCTAAAAAAAAAATATTTTTATTTTTTAATCGTTATCATTTTTTTTTACCTTTTCAATGGTAAACGACGCACCCTTTTAATTCCATATTCCAAAGCAGAATACTAGCTGTTTGTGGTGTCCTCCTGTATGTGTATACAAATCGAATTTTAGACGAGTGCCTATATAGTTTATGAGATATATGAGTTGTTTATTAATTGAAATACTTCGAATAATTTTCTGCTCTGAAATCAGAAAAGAGTAAATAACTTGTATACGAAAATCCCGCGGAAAAGCGCCTTTCAGTCCCATATTTATCTCGGTAAACCTCGTTCGAGGAATATAACTGACATCGAGGAAAAAAACAAATGAGGAAAATCGTTCCAGCCGCGGTTCTCGATTGATGGTCGCTCATACCTATACCAACGAACAGCTGCAGCTTTTCATTTTTTATTATATAAGATAATAAAATATACTATGCGTACTATATATATATATATTATTATTATTATAGCGGTGTATGAAGATAAACAACAAGTGGCTCGTGTACCTATAGGTACAACAGGTATCCACATAAAATTTCGTTCTTCGCGGACCGTAGCGGCGGCGGCGGCGGCGGCGGCAAAAGAATACGTAAAAAAATGTGTTTCACCGTACGACTAATTACTATTATATTATTATACGGATCTGTGTGCGAGTGTATAATGCCGCCGCCGCCTCTGTATACGAAATCTCGAATAATATGTTATAATAATAATTTATGTATTAAAATGTGCGTGATACACATAACACAACACACACAAACACAATATATTATCCCGCGCGTGTTGCTTTAGGTACTTAATCCGGCGCGTTTTCTTTTTTTTCTTTATTCTATAATAATAATGTGGGCTCGAACTGTGACGACGACGTCTGCAGCATACAGCGTGAGATATAATATACTATAATATATATTATTTACGTGTGTACCGCGTGTTCACGAAAACAGGATACTTAAGGCGAAGCAACAAAGCGCATGCGCACAATACAATAGAGTCAATACAATTCCAAGTCATAGGGATTGATGATCCGTCATTAATATAGTTTACGGTCTCGTGTCCCGCATACGGAATTCAAAAATATGTATAGGACACTGAGAGTAATGTACAAGTGACCGAGTAACAGCAGAGTCATAATAATAATAATATCTCTATTGCCAGTTAAAATATTGTACGTGTGGAAAATATACGAAAAAAGACCAGCATTGCTCTTCACCGAGGAGAAACCTCCTATCGAAGAGCAGCAAGAGTACTTGGCTAAACTTGGCGAGAGACTAAACAAATAAAATAATGATATGATAATGATTTGCGAGTACAAAGAGGAGAAAATACAAAAAAAAATAAATATTAAATAACATCTATAATAACAATTATTAGTCAAAATCTACAGTAAACTACCAACTAATACTAAAAAAATAAAGTGAACAAGAAAATTAAATAAAGAAGGGAATAATTATTATATATATTTTTTTAATCATGTATTAATAGTTATTTTGTAATATTATAATATGAATAATATTTAATGATAATATTTCGTACCAATTACAACAATCATAAATAGTAGCAAATAAAACTGAAACTGGACTATTTAGTGGGTACAATAATAGAACGTCTTCAATATTGATAAATATAGTTACTACCGAGGTACATACTACATGCACGTATACGTACTAGACGAGTTATAATCAGTCTATAATACATAATTTGTACAGTATAATTAGTTTAAAAGTTATTCGAATAATTATGATCGAAAATATTTATTCATTTATACTATTACTTTTATTAAAATAATTATAAAAAAAATAATTCGAATAGTTTTTTATTCAAATAATTATTTATTGAAATAACGATATTTTCAAATTATTTGAATAATTTTTTATTCGAATCACTATGTAGATTAACTTTTGCCCAACTCCGATGATAGGTGAACTTACTCTGATATTAAAATTACCGACACAGATTCGGTTCTGCTAAAAATAAATTGTCCATGTTGCGCCTGGATCAGAGAGAGAAAACAACAAATTAACGGTGTGCTGACGTAATCCTTCTTAATAATTCTCGTGTCCTGATGTTTTCATGATTTAAAAAATATGTATAATATAGAGTGGTACCGAGTACCTAAGTGCGACTGTAGAGTCGTATAGAGTGTATCTTGGGTTTATCTTTTGGACTCGCGGTATACACGTGGTACACGCGACCGGGTAGATTTGTGTACAAGACTTATAGGTATGCACTCCTGCTCCTCTCAATAATAAGGATACATTTTTATTCGAATAACTTTCAACTATGATTATTCGACTACATTTCAAACATAGTTATTCGAATAATTTTCGTCTATATTTGGGTAAACATATATATTTAAAATGAGCACATATCATAAACAATAGTTGGCATTGTAGTTTAAGTTACACTATTGTGGTCATCTTATTTCATTCTAAAAAATGCAAAAATATTTTAAATAAAACAAATATAGATCTATAGAAGAAAGTAAACAATTTAATATATTTATATTTTAATAATATTAAAATATGAATAATTATTTGGATAACATTTTGTTCGACTCTGATGAAAGGTGAATTCACTCTGATATTAAAATTACCGACACAGATTCGGTTCTGCTAAACATACATTTTCCATGTTGCGTGTGGGTCAGAGAGAGAAAACAATAAATTAACGGTGTGCTGACGTAATCCTTCTTAATAATTCTCGTGTCCTGATGTTTTCATGATTTAAAAAATATGTATAATATAGAGTGGTACCGAGTACCTAAGTGCGACTGCAGAGTCGTATAGAGTGTATCTTGGGTTTATCTTTTGGACTCGCGGTATACACGTGGTACACGCGACCGGGTAGATTTGTGTACAAGACTTATAGGTATGCACTCCTGCTCCTCTCAATAATAAGGATACATTTTTATTCGAATAACTTTCAACTATGATTATTCGACTACATTTCAAACATAGTTATTCGAATAATTTTCGTCTATATTTGGGTAAACATATATATTTAAAATGAGCACATATTATAAACAATAGTTGACATTGTATAGTTTAAGTTACACGATTGTAGTTATCTTATTTCATTCTAAAAAATGCAAAAATATTTTAAATAAAACAAATATAGATCTGCAGCTATAGAAGAAAGTAAACAATTTAATATATTTATATTTTAATAATATTGTAATATGAATAATTATCTGGATAACGTTTTGTTCGATTCTGAGTGTGTACCGAGTACCTGAGTGCGACTGTAGTGTCGTATAGAGTGTATCTTGGGTTTATCTTTTGGACTCGTGGTATACACGTGGTACACGTAACCGGGTATAGATAATACGTGTATACGACTTGTAGGTATGCACTCCGAATCCTCTCGTGTACCCACAGAATCAGATAACCAAAACGCGGCGTGTCGGAAAAGATCTTTGCCGTCCTCTGCAGTCACGAACGCGCGCATGCGCCAGGCGGCGACATTCTTCGAGATTTACCGGCGCGGCCGAAACCACCGAAACCACGGTCGGGGCGAGGTGTACCTTTAACTGCCGCGGTTAATTGTGATTTAATCGATTTCTGTTTTTTTTTACAGGTATACCTGTACAGAAGAATCCGCTCAGTACAATGTCGTATATTTTAACGATATTCCGGATAAAACGCGATTACCAGCCATTTTCACATGGTTGCTGCAGGTCGTATGCCTCACGTGCGGGGTACGCGAGCCCGGGTCGATAATCGGGACACCCCAATCATAATGTATGCACTGGGTGGGTTGACCCCTTTCAACTCTAACTTCGAAAAAACTGCACTTGTAACTACGTTTTTACGACCGTGCACCTGATAATAATATATATGTAGTAGTATATTACCACGTGGGTACAATCATATTATATAAGTAACAAAGACAACCGTCTAATCACAGATTATAAACTCCATCATATTGTTATCAATTATTAATATTTATTATTATTTAGACATTTTCTGTGATATGAAATTAAGAACATTTTTGTTTTATATAATTACTACCTGCTAAAATTATTAAATATTTTTGAAAACTGTATTGAACGCATAAACAAAAAAAAACGATATTTGGGGGGATAAAGATGAGCCCAGAGATCGAGACCCCCCCCCCCCCGTGCTTGGCGCTATGTTATTGTCATCCGAATATAACAAAGTTTCGATAGCTATAACGATCTGATATTCTATAGGTCCCTTATTGAAGAACGCAAGTGGATTCAGTTAGAAAGTACAGTATATAGTTTTTTATTTTTGTTTTTTAAACAGGTAACAGGCACTGAAAATAAAATATTTTGAATTGATTTGAATTGAATTATTTTTGGAAGAAAATAGTAGTAAAATGTGGTCAATTTGTAAATCTAATTTTAAGAAAAATGTCGATGAAGAGGTAAGTCTAATAGTAAGCCTAAGTCTAGTTGGTGGAAAGTTACGTCAAATCGTAGGTATAGTTTAAATAACACAACAGTTCATTTTGGAGACAAAGAGATAATACCTTTTTTCAACCCGTTTTCTTTCTGGGAATCTCCTGACATAGGTATAGGTACCCACGTAAATCTCAAATTATTTACCATCCGTGTAATTTTAATAATTTTTTTCACGCGCGTTCAACCTGCTGTCGTAAATTTTTTCATATTTCATCTGTCAGGAATTTCTGTCACACTCTGTGTTAACGTTTTACGCATACATAATATACACACGATAGGTAAGTACCTATACCAATTTGCGTGCGCTGCGCCGAACGCACTTGACAGATCAATTATGAACACTTTTCAATCATTTTTCATCAATGCGTTTTCATATTTTCCGTCTCGACTCTCGATTTATTAACATTATATTATTATAATGTGCAAAGCGATTTCGGTAAACGCGCGGTACATTAGAGGGATGGAAATTGTATTTTGAAAAAAAATCGGACTGTCGAAATCGCATAGGTCGCCATTATTAGAATATAATGATACAGCATATTATTATGTTTAATCGGTACCATGGTACATGTTATTACCGCGTGCGCATAGTGATGGTAGTAATAATGATGCAAAAAAAAAAATAAAAAAATAGATAAACGTAAATAATTACAGAACCAAGTAAATACTATAGGTATAGTAAATATTGAGTAGATAATTAAATAAGTAAACAAAAAGTTATCGAATTAAAACATTTATGTGCAGAGTAGTGCAACAGGTGTGCAAATTAATAATGATATACTGCAAGTGCG
Organism: Metopolophium dirhodum; assembly: GCF_019925205.1. Lineage (NCBI taxonomy): Eukaryota > Metazoa > Arthropoda > Insecta > Hemiptera > Aphididae > Metopolophium > Metopolophium dirhodum. The sequence continues at coordinate 32,850,300 of NC_083565.1, read as the reverse complement.
TCCTTAGACACATTTTTCGCAGTTCTTCCGTCTTCGACCATTCTAGACCATGGTTCTACATAATAATTCATATTATGTTTTAGAAAAAATTGTTTTATTTCTAATAAATATTGTCAACGATTGACCGCTCTTAGTCGAATGCAAAATACATACAGGACGACAGGAAGACCTGTCAAATGAAATAAATTTTGCGCTAATCAATATTTATTATTTTTATTATTTTTAATACAGAAAATAAAAATCTGTAAGGTATAATTTTATTTCGAAGAATTCAAAATGGTCAATTTGTAAATATGGTTTTTAGAAAAATGTTGATGGCAAAAACATTAATTACTGTAGTTTAATTTTTACAATATTTTGAAATCTCATTATTTTTGTTAAGTAAAGTTGATCATGAGAATTTTTAAATAAGTACTTTTTGAAATCTAAATATTAACGTAAAATGTATGTTTTTGTGCTGGATACATGTCTTTTGTTTGTAACCGATTTTTTGTAAGGGTTTCGTTGTCACGGGAAAACATATTTTTGAATAACATATTTTCCTTGTAGAGGAAAATTAGTGAGTAGCGTTTTTTTTTTTTAAAAAGTTATAACTTTTCAAATTAATCAGTCTAATTAGAGTAAATTTACATAAAAAATAAGCCACTTGACTCAGATAAATGTTTTTACAAAAGCAATTTAATTTGTCATGTCTTCCCGTTACGTCCTGTATACTAAAACGACGATTGCAGTAGTACTTAATCCATAATAATGTTTTATACTTTATTCAATAATATTCACCAATCAAAGTGTATCGGTTCTATATGTATATACGCACATTCGTTTTGTGAATATTTCTTAATATTGTTATGATATGACTAATCCGAAAACGATTCCATTAGTGACGACGATTTGAACGCGCACGTGAATATAAAAACCTCGTAAATTTGAAACTTTTAAGTACCCAACAAAATAGTAGTACCTACGTATACCTATAACCGTGCCCAACGATGTGGGGACGTACAAAATAATAAAATGTGTTTATGTCATAATATCATTATTTTATACTTTCGTTTTAATTGATATCGCTCAACTGTTTAGTCATCCTTGGGCGATTAGAAATATTTTTTATTGAAAACTACAATCACCATACATTTTCGTGATTACTATAATGATTCGTGCAATGGATATAATACGTGTGGTCCTAAATAATTGTCGTGCACGTAATTACAGTATGACATGTATTGTTACTTAAAAAACCGATAAATTCTGTGCGCATTGCGTTCGCCATTCGAATATTTTTTCGTCTCATCTCTTGTCGTGCCACGTTCAGTATTAATAACGCGTATGATGCATATAGTATTGTGAAGATAACTAATAATATATGGGTGGGTACTTGAACTAATTTCAATTAAAATTAATTTTTATCCGGAATACCATATACGCAGAACGTAAATGGTGGGTGGGTTAGGAATAATATCATATTAAAAAAAGCGGGTAAGTGGATGTCGCTCTGCTGTACAGTAGGTTACGAGTGGGTCGACGTATATAATGGATCGTATTAAACTTGAATTCAATGATATTATAATATCATTGTATATGAAAAAACGATTCCGAGTGGAGACGGTTTGTCAGTCTGGACATTTTATATTGTTATTATTAGGGCTGGGATTTTAATGACCTAAAAAATCCCAAAAAATGTCCTAAAAAAAATGCTTTTATGACCTAAAAACTCTAAATAATGCCCTAAAAAAAAAATGCTTTTATGATCTAAAAATTGTTTTTTTTAATAATTTAAAAAAAACTGAATTATCAAAAAAAATTAATTAGAAACGGTGTTAACGACGACAAAACTCGTACTGAACGTCGAACGAAATCATCGGACGTTGATTTTACCGATTTAAGATTATTTAACAGGAAATGCGGGTAGAGGTTACTCAAACCTTGTCCGATAATAATATAATACGAATTACGAGTACCTACCTACTTATAATCTGTTATATTTATTTAAAAACCATGTTGGTGTAAAAATCTGAAAATAAAATTTCAAATTCATACTTGGTTTTCAAAACTCAAAAAATGCTCCAAAAACTCTAAAATGCCCTAAAAAGTTAAGAAAATGACCTAAAAACTAAATATGCAAAAAAATGCAAAAAAATGCAAAATAAACTTTCTTATTCTCATTCAAATGTACATAAAACAAATTTGTGACAAGACGAGCATTGCACAGTAAGCTTAGGAAAACAATGCAAAGTGCATCGAAATCCCAGCCCTAGTTATTATAATATAATATAGCCTGTAAGTTGAATTGATATTATAATATTATTATTTTTTATTCGTATCTA